>NW_027202857.1:0-143388 GCF_024711535.1 Dipodomys merriami
CTATTCTTCATAGAATGGACAAAGCAAGGATTACCATGCAGTACATAGGAAGCTCATAGTAGGCAACAAGATGAAGATTCTTATAAGAAGCACTTCTATCCATACATAAAAGAACAACATAATTGAAGACATGATGGAGAAGAGTAAAGAGAAATCATACCACTTGCGAAGGAATCCAATCTATGAGATAAAGCCCAAGAAAGAGGTCAGATAAAAGAGGTAGAATTATCCCCAGATGTCCATTGCTTAGAAGATTGAGAAGCTCAAGAGAAGGTCAGCTTCCTCAGAGCTCAGAATCAGACTGCTAAAACCTAAATCATACAATATCCTAAGAAGAATTTTTTCAGAAAGATAATAAATTTATTGACATAACACACACACACACATATATATATATACATATATATATATATATATATATATATATATATATATATATATATATATATATATATATATATATATATACAGAGAGATTATCTTTTTTTGTTTTGTTGTTGGAAATCCTCTTCTGTGTTTCACTTGATCATCACTCCTGACCTTTATTCCCAGTTAGGCATCAGTTAGGTGTACATTTGGTAGGTAATATAACTGAACATGGACCAGGTAAGAACCGTAGTGACACTCATACAACAAAATATCTTATGAAAAAGGCAATGGGTCTCATATCGGGCACATTGATAGTAAGCTTTCTTTTAGAACAAGGAAATATCTTAAGGAAACACATTGTAAACATCCACAACCCAAAGACAAGTGACCCTTTAAAATAGTGACACATTCTTTAGACAATATTTTCAGACTTCAAGAAGAAAAGGAAGGAGAAAAGAAGAAAAGAAAGAAAGAAGAATGGGAATGATGTAAGGAGAGAGGGAAAGAAGAGGGATAGAGAGAAAACCATAAAGTGATTATATATAACCACATTAATAAAAATATGGTGATAAAAATGTGCAATCACTTATAAAGGCTAGGACTTCTCTACAAAGGGCCTATCTGGGCTAATGCTTAGTGGTAAAACCATCTGCCATAACCGTATATAGTGAAAGAGTAGCTAGGCAGAACGACCAGAGTCACAAGTCATCAAAATGGTACAAGGTGACAGACATGCTCCAGGAAGACATGAGAAATGCCCCTCCAGCCCTATCACAGTTTGATTCTACTGGAGGTAGCCATGGGAAATACAGAACAAACTTGAATTTGCAGAGAAACAAATACTAAAACACAAATGGATGTATATTCAATTTACAGATATTGATTTTACTCTAGCTAGATGAGAACTTTGCACTGGGTTTTGAGCAAAGATTCAATGAATTTCACACAAAGATTTGAGTAATCACTGCAGCTTCCAGAAGAGTAGAGAGAGGCAAAGGTGAAGTGCAGCAACTGTGAGGCTTCATCACAGTGATTTGTGTATGCAAAATGGTGGCTCAGGCCAGAATGAGGACAGGTAAGAAGATCAGACATTTTTAAAGGCAGACCCAGTCTCATATCCAAATGTGTGATGCAAAGGAAAAAAATCACTTTTGACCTCACATACTTAAAATGTAGAAAAATAAAATGTTATCAGTGAGTTTGAGAGGATGTTGTGTGGAGTAGGTGTGAGAGTTTCACCTCAGGCATGTATAATATGAAATAATTATTAGATACTTCACTAGAAAAGTTGAATATACAGTTGAAGTTCTAAGTCTTGAGTTTTAGGAGACATAACTGTATTAGGGATTGTGTTTCTTACTCATGAATTCCTAAGATATTTTTGCATAAATACACTCATTACTATAATGAAGAGGTAGAAGAGGACTGTGAATGAGTTTTTTGTCTTAAATCAACATTATCACAATAGAGGTGAAAGAAAGAAATAAAAAAGGCCAGGAAAGCAAAGCTGAAAAGTAATCCTTAGAGAAAGTATATCAAGGAGAAGATTTTTTTTGTCAGTTATGGGGCCTGAACTCTGGGCTTGGGTGCTGTCCCTGTGTTCTTCAGCTCAAGGCCAGTGCTCTACCACTTGAGCTACAGTACCACTTCCAAGGAGGAAAATTCTTAAGTATATGATTCTGAAAGCTAATGTAAAATGAAAGGTAATGTAAAATGTGTGATGAGTCAGACAGGTTGAGAAAAGGTAGAACTATTGACAACAAAAATGGCATTCTTTGCTAGAGTGAGGCTAAATACTGATCAGCATGGTTTAAGGACAGAACATGGAATTTCAAAGCTGTATTAATAACTAATACTTATAGATATTTGCTGCCTAGGGAAGCTAAAGGACAGAATGTTTGTTGATAAGAAAAATAGGATCAAGGCAAGAAAAATTCTTATGTTTTTAAATGTGAGGAATTTCATTATATTTATGCTGACTTACAGTGTATTTTATTCAACATATCACAGAGATTTTTTTTTAATTTTTTTTTGGTTTGTCGTGGGGCTTGAACTCTTGGCCTGGGCACTGTCCCTCAGCGCTTCAGCTCAAGGCGAGCACTCTACCACTTGAGCTACAGTGCCACTTCAGGTTTTCTGGTGGTTTTATTGGAGATAGGATTCTCACGGTCTCTCCTGCCTGGGCTGGCTTTGAACCGCGATCCTCAGATCTCAGCCTCTGAGTGGCTAGGATTACAGGCGTGAGCCACCAGCGCCTGGCCATATCACAGAGATTTAATGTTAATGAAGATACCTTTGTGTTTTTGCCATAATCATACTTTTAAAAAATGTGAAATATCAATCATTATTTTATAAAACAGAAATATAGAAGATTTTACCCCATATATAATTATAGATTCTAATTTCAACTGACAGGACATTTGAGGGCTACTGGCACCCCATTTAGTATTCTAGGATTTATCAATGATTAGATAAGAGAGATGATACAATCAATATATTTGACTGTATTTGGAGGTAGAAGTCGGAAATTTCTTCAAATAGTCTTCAGTGGTAGGAGACAAAAGTTCCAGGGTGCAAGTTAGGTAAATGAAGTGTGGAGTTCAGAGAAAAATGGGATGGATATTAACTAGCTGAAAGTGCTAAGATATGAAATCACCATTAACATGAATAGAGTTTCCTGTTAAAGTCCATGTTTTACATTTATTGTTCAGCCAATGCATTTGTGTTGTTTTATTCTTGTTGTTTTTAAATTTATCTTTATTGTCAAGGTGATGTACAGAGGGGTTACAGTTACATCAGCTGTATATCTGGATTTGACAGGGCATGATTTTACTGCTTGAGTTAAAGAAAGCAAGAGAGCACAGGAGAATTGATAGTGTGTCTTTGACCATAAACTAAAACTGGAAAAAGGAAAGGACATTAGAAGATAACTGAGAACTTAACAAATATCAAGCTTGATGATTTTATTGAGGTTATTGATTGTTGAGGCTTGGGTTACCTAAGTAATTACAAACATAGCAAGACAGCTGATATAATCATAGTTTTCCAAAGGACATTCTTTAAAAATTGGAGCATTACTTTTAATTTTTACTTTAGTGCCTTTTGGAGGAATTACCATTGAGATAAATTTCACAATATCATTCAGATATAAAGTGCCTCCATGCTCAACTGCATGAAGTCTAGTGTGAAGTTTACTGTGAAGTCTCAAGAAGTCCAGTGTGACTCTAACCTCTTTTTATTCATTTATAATATAATGTAACTAATTTCATTGTATGTATTCCAATATCGCAGTTGATTCAGAAACCTTACATGGTAAAAGTAAAGCCAACTATTTTAATCTTTCCTTAAAGTGAATTGTTAAAACAAAACACACAAAAGAAAGATGAATAAAAAGACAATGAAAAGGCTGAGTTATTCTTTCCGTTACAGCCACATAATTGTTTAGCTTTATCAAAAAGAATACCAATATCATGACTGAAATACAGGCTTTCTTTCCCAGAAAGATATGGAACACATTGTTAGAAGAAAAGACCTAAGCAAAATCCTTGCCGACCTGATTTTCCCACTTATGCAAGGAGTTAAAAAAACATAAAAACAAAAGCCTTATTGTACCTTTGTGAAATATTAGGCAGAAGGATGAAGTTAAACAAGCCCAGCTGTACCAATGTCATCACATATTTCCATAAAAACTGCAAGCATATATACCTATAAAAAGGTATTTTGAACTCTACACACATAGTGACTATAAAATATCAGAATTTTAAGATAATATTTTAGCAGGATTTTAAAGATTATATAACCCCAGTCCAATAGCATGACACAAAGATTATAATTCTGTAGAACAATGTTACTTTCATATCATTTAAATGAAAATAAAACCATAATAAACCGTTAAATCATAAACTTCATCTGTGGGATAATTCACTGATAATAGTTACATGAAATTACTTACGGCAAGTTTTCTATGTCATTGGTAATTTTTGTTTTTGTCTGTTGTAGGGCTTGAACTCTGGCCTTGGGTGGCATCCCTCAACAGTTCAGCTCAAGGTGAGCACTCTACCACTTGAGCCACAGCACCACTTCTGGCTTTTGGGGTTAAATTGGAGATAAGAGTAGCGAGCTTCAGTTTTCTGCATGTGGGTAGCCACTTCTGCAAAGCACCATTTTTTGAAAAGCTTGCTTTTCTTCTGTCCTGTAATTTTGGCTTTCATCAAATATGAAGTGGTTATAGGTCTATGGATTTATTTTTGGGTCTTCTTTTCAATTCCATTGGTCCACAAGCATATTCTTGTCATGCAACATAGGCTGCATGTTTTCCCTCATTTATGGTAACTAGAGGATGCCTATAAATCTACAAGTAAACACACTAGATAATAAAAGACAAAAGAAATTACACTTGGTCATGATAAAGTATACAGCACTCTAAACATTCCTTCAGTGAAACCAAAGGAGGATATTCTTATGCTATGTGCCTTTGATGTTTATCAAAACAATCCAAGAATGGAAATGAGTAATTTTTTGGTGTTATTTTGCTTTTTTGTTTGTTTGTTTTCTCCTTTGTCGCTGTTTTTGTTTTCTGTTACTTCTGTCTTGTATGTGAGTTTTTTTTCTGTTTGGGGGAGGGTAACAGTAAGCACACAAAGTATGTACAAATGCAGCAGTGATATTCACTAGACACTATGTTGAAACATACAACTTATGGGGAAGTGGAGGGAAAAACTGGGAGAAAACATGGGAAGAGGTGACACTGTTCCAAAAGAAATGTGCTCATTTTCTGACAAGTAATTTTAATTCTTCTGTAAATAAACTTTTACAATAACAATAAAATATATATTTAAAAAAGAAACGTCAGAGACTCAGAAAAAGGTATAAAAAGCACGTTTAATGATAAAGGCAAGAAGAGGAGTTGGGGAAAGGGAGAGTGGTGGCTGCCTAGTATCAAGGTACAACATATGAACATGTGAAAATGTCATAATGAATCCTATAAGTAAAATTATAAAGAAAAATAATACAGTTAGAGGCATTGGGGATAGAAAAATCGAATTGAGAATATAATCAACATACACTGTATGTAGGTAATTCTGTAGGAAAATATTGAAATGAAATCCATTACATTCTATAATTAAAATATGCTAATAGTATGAGATGAAAAACTATTACAAAATAAATAATGATGCATTATATTCTAAAGCACATAGTGGAATACAACACTTTAATTTGTTTCCATGAAAGACAATGTGGAGAACTCTAGCTGACAGGTTGCATTCAAATTTCATATTTACCAAGAAGAAGAAGAAGGAGGAGGAGGAGGAGGAAGAGGAGAAAGAGGAGGAGGAGGAGGGACAACAGGAAGAGGGAGAGGAGAAGGAGGAGGAGGTGGGGGAGGAGGAGGGGGGAGAGGAGGAGGAGGAGGAGAAGAAGAAGAAGAAGAAGAAGAAGAAGAAGAAGAAGAAGAAGAAGAAGAAGAAGAAGAAGAAGAAGAAGAAGAAGAAGAAGAAGAAGAAGAAGAAGAAGAAGAAGAAGAAGAAGAAGAGAAGAAGAAGAGGAGGAGGAGGAGGAGGAGGAGGAGGAGGAGGAGGAGGAGGAGGAGGAGGAGGAGGAGGAGGAGGAGGAGGAGGAGAAGGAGAAGGAGAAGGAGAAGGAGGAGGAGGAGAAGGAGAAGGAGAAGAAGAAGAAGAAGAAGAAGAAGAAGAAGAAGAAGAAGAAGAAGAAGAAGAAGAAGAAGAAGAAGAAGAAGAAGAAGAAGAAGAAGAAGAAGAAGAAGAAGAAGAAGAAGAAGAAGAAAAGATAAAAGCCAACAAAAGCCAAGTATCAGTCTTACAAAGCTTTATTTACTCTATTTCTTAACTCATTTCTCCTCAAATATGTAATGAAAGCAAAATAAATGTTAGGTAATTTATAGTATTCATTGCAAATTTATAAAATAGATTTCATTGCTGATCATGTGAAGATTGTGTAGACCTGTGTGTGCATGTCTTTGAATTCATTTTTCCTTGCGTGCATGAATAATAGAAATGATTTTCTCAAAAATTAGCAAATTATTTTCTCAAAATGAAGTTGGATGTACTATTTAGTCTTTATGCTTAAATAAGCCATTTACTAAGTCAGGGTTTATAAGGTAAAGGGCATGTTGCCCAAAATCAGGTATATGGGAGAGACAAGAAACAAAAAAAAATGGGGTTTGGGAAGACTTGTAATGAACCTTGTTAGACATCAAAGAAATGTCAAAAGATGACAGAAATGTAACTGGAGTTAATGGGTAAAATAAAGTTGCTGTACTTTTACTATAGTTGCTATAATTTACTCTTCAAACCAGGTTCAAATATATACATCTATATTTCAATGACTAGCTGGGTGGATGGCAGATGATATAGAATTTAAGGCCAGCCTTTGTGCTACATAGTGAGACCCTGTCTCTATTTCAAAAAGAAGTGTTAGAAGTATAGCATAGTAGTACAGTATTTATGTGGCATTCTTTTGGACTATGGTTGAATACCAATAGGAAATAGGTTGGAATAATAGGGAATAAAAGTGAAAATATAAGGTTATCTGTTTTTAATATGTATCATAGTTTTATATTGCATTTCATAACTGGCAAGCCTTTAATATTTACATGCAAGAATGCAATATGCTATGGATTGAAAACTATGAGCTTAAGCAACTCTAGTTTGAGTCTCAAGTAGTTCCAAAGTTAGATGTCTGTTAAGGACAGAAAAACAGAGAATTTCCACAGGATAAAAGAATGGTTTTAAAAGGAGAAAAAGATAATGTATGAAAAATGAAAAGAAGGCAAAAGTAAAAGACAAAATGCTTCCATAGAAGGGGGGAAATAGTACTAAGGGAAAGAAACAAATGCTACCTTGAAATATAACAAAGTACAGGAAAATGGACTGTACATTTTCCTGTGGGATTTTTTTTTTTTTTGGTCCGGTGGTGGGGCCTGAACTCTGGCCCTAGGCGCTGTCCCTCAGTTCTTCAGCTCAAGGCTAGTGCTCTACAACTTGAGCCACAGTGCCACTTCGGGCTTTTTTCTTTTTGCTTATGTGGTGCTGAGGAATTGAACCCAGGGCCTCAGGCAAGCGCTCTACTACTGAGCCACCTTCCCAGCCCCTTTCCTATGGATTGACACCATGGAAATCAAGAATTTGGAGTGAATAAAGGTAGCAAATGGCAGGAGGGAGGAAGTGGAGGAAATGGACTGAACCACTTCCTTTATGTAAAAACTAACTGTGAAGACTTGTACATATGAAACCGCATATTTACAACCAAAAAAATGTAACTGGTAGGTATTCTGTTCACTTAACTCATCAAGTACAAGCCTAATATAAATAATATACTGTTTAAGAAATAAAATTCTGCACACTTTTATTATTTATGGAGTTTCCTATTTGCTGAATATTATAATTGAGTATGCCCTAATTTTGGATCCTTATATAATTTCTATTAGGTACTCTTTCATGGAAAAACATAATTACATGAAATTACTTAATGCAATTAAATTCTTTATCTAGGTGAGGTAAATAATATTCAAATCTTGTAATTTTTTGTTCAATATGCCCATTCAATTTGTAGAGCAATATGTGGAAATATAGGAGTATCTATGTGTATTCTCATCATTTCATTATTCAAAGTAGTCAGGTTATTAAAGAGAGAAAAATTCCAATCTAAGGTGTTAATCAATTATATTAAAGATAAATGACTACAAGTGTTTTATTAGGGAACAGATATTCTCAATTAACTGGACAACAAGGAAATGTTTGTTAAAATCTTGTTTAATTTTTGCTTCTGATTTCAAACACAGAATTATAATTTTAAGCACTGAATACCACCTGGAAATCCTATTATAGTGTATATTTACTAATAAACCATTTCTAGATAAACAAGCTTTCATTCTGTGGTGGTAATTGCTATTTGTTTTCAGTATTTTTCTCTCTTTATATGAACAATTAGGTAACACCTTTCTCAATCAGGTAAATATTCATGATTTTCTAAGCTAGAGGATGATGCAAGTGTCTTTAAGGTGGAAGTAGTTTATATCATTGATCAGGGAACAGGAAAAAAACATTCACTATACTGCATTTTACTTACTATAATATTTTCAAATGAAAAAGGAGTCATAGTCAAATCAAAGCTGTTAGGTTTCAATCCCTCATACATAGCATGCAAGAGTTGCTGTTTTTCATGAAACATAGAATATATAAAAATGTTGAAAATTTCACCATGGAGCTAAACACAGTCCAAAATATACCTTCCAAACTGTCAAAGTAATATACATGATGAATTAATTCATAATAACTGTACAATCACACAACTTCAAGAAAAGCTAAAGACAATGCACAGTTCTATTTGTAAACATTTCTATGTGTAAAATGAGAGTAATTGGCTAGAAATTTTGGTTAAACATTTAAGGTAATCAGAATTATTTATATATTTGCATATTCTACACAGATCTTTTGTTTCAGATGCTAGGTAATGAAATTGAAAGTCAAATCTAATATATATACAGTGTTAAAGTATTCTTCACCAGACTGTTCTACACTTTCTCGTTAGTATTCAAAGCTTCCAACAGGACCTGCTTTATTTTCTTGTCATTATTTTCTTTTTGGGTACTGTTCATTAGAGTGACCCACACACTTACTCACACCTTCCTTCTGTCCATGAAAACCTATCATTCCACAGCTTCACAGTGTTCTGCTCTTTAATAACCCATGAAATGTATTGTACTATTCTTAAATATCCCTTTTCCTCTCTTTTCTCCATTTAATCCACTCAAACAATCTCATATGTGCATGTGTGTGGATGTGATATATATACCATATTTTTGCATATATACATATTTACATATATGTATATGTATGTACAAATTTATACACATATACGTACATGTTTATGTTTGCAATGTATATGTTGATCTTTTGGGTGTAGAATCCACATATGCAAGACAACCTGTGACTTACGGAAATTCATTTACTTTGCTTAACGTAATGATTTTCAGAACCATTCATTTTCATGCATTTTGAAACCACATAGAAAAAAAATCCATCATTATTTTGAGTGAAGTTATACTTCCATTTTACTATTATATTTGTCTAATACGAAAATCAATAGAATTTGTATATATGAAGCATTATAGATAATTTTTAAATTTCTTCATAAAAGAATCTACAAAAGGAAGAACTTAGTGTCAAATGCACTCATGTAACTTGTTTTTTTTATGTTGTGCTTTTCTATGTTGCTTAAACTATTAAAATTAGGATACATTCACTATTTCCACCAAGTTGTCCTTATATCTAAATCTAAGTGCATTTCAATTCAACATTTTTTGATGTTGTTGAAAGGTGGTCATATAAGTAAACAGTTTGCAAAGAATATATACTTAGGTAGAAACTGCATACTAGTTGTTTAAATTAAGTTACCCATTCTTTTTTTTTATTCTTTTTTTTGGTCATGGGGCTTGAACTCTGGGCCTGGCCGCTGTCCCTCAGCTATTCAGTTCAAAACTAGCGCTCTACCTTTTGAGCCACAGCCTACTTCTGGTTTTCTGGTGGTTGATAGGAGATAAGAGTCTCACAGACTTTCCTGCCTGGGCTAGCTTTGAACTTCAATCCTCAGATCTCAGCTTCCTGAATATCTAGGATTACAATCCTGAGTCACCAACACCTGGTATGTCACTCATTCTTTTTATCAAAATAATTAGTTTACAATCACAAAATTTTGGAGAACATTGCAAAATCTGAGACCACATTAATCTTTTTCATTCAAAGACATATGATTGGATTCAATCATTGACTATTTTGTGAGAATGGAATATTTCTTCCTTCAAAATTCAAATATTTCAGAAATTTTGCATTTTTGACTTCTGACTAATTGGCAGTAGATAATTTCTGGTTCAATATTGGCATCTGGATATGTGCTAATGCACATGCATGAATGGTAATAATCTTTTACTACAGAATAGTTTCCAGAATGATCTGAAAAAGCAATAAAATTCTAATTTAATTTCAAAAATATCATTTGCTTTGGTACATCTCAATGATATAATCTATGATTCATCTTATGCCATGCCAGCAACACCTTCCCATAAAGT
This sequence comes from Dipodomys merriami, assembly GCF_024711535.1. Classification (NCBI taxonomy): domain Eukaryota; kingdom Metazoa; phylum Chordata; class Mammalia; order Rodentia; family Heteromyidae; genus Dipodomys; species Dipodomys merriami. Next base: position 10,457 of record NW_027202857.1, read on the forward strand.
ACATCATCAGTTTTTTTCAAAGATACTCAGGTCTTCTGAATCAAAAGGTTTTATGATAGGTGGAATTTGTGGGCAAGTCAAAATTAAGTGTTTAAAAATACCGCAACATATATTTGCTTGATTTATGATACAATGCAAGACAAATAAGGGTTATTATATCATGTTAATTATGTTTGAAATACACATTAATCATTTACAAAGTAAAATATGCTCAGGAACATACAAATGATGGTAAGACCTAGCAATATTGGAATTCAAAACTACAATAGTTCTTCCTGGTAGTTTTGTAGATTCATTACCTCATAGAAAACGAATTTTATATGTAATCCTCCAGATGAGAAAATGATCCTATGCCGCACAATGTTTTATAGATTTATATGGAAAACAATCTGTAACCATATGCACACCAGTAATGAGAAAGTGAATTTTTGAATTTGTACAGCTTGCCATTAGGCACCCAGCTGTATAACATACTTGATTTTTCCTGCCAGCATGTTTACCTAATGCTACCTAAGTTTTTGACAGTGATGGTGATTAATAGTGATTAACTTTAATGAGAAATTAAATTGCTAGATATAAACAGTAAATTTTAATTGGCAACAGTAAGACTAATGTATGTTTTAGTGCGTTTTAACCAAAATGGAATATTATTTTTCTATTATTCAGCATTGTAGAATAAAATGTGACAAAATCACATGTTTAATTTCATATATGACACTTCATTTCTTTAATTTTTCTTTTATAAGCATAGATATCAATAAATATAAAAAATGTTACTATCTTGCCCAATCAGAACTAAGTATATGTTTCCAAAAATCATTTTGTAACAGTTTAATATATTTATAAGATAAAAAAACACTTAGGTTTAATATAAGATAAACAATCTAGGTTTTTATTCCTCCCCTCTCTCATATTTCTATCTTCTTCTATTTTCGTTTTTTCATATCTCTTCTCTACTTCTCACATCTACTCTTATCCTTCAAAGTGAATAATTTAAAGCATAGCTAATTAAGGGCTATACATACCTAACTGCTGCAATGAAAAGATTTATTTGTGGTATATTATTTTTCATTCCAACTTTGTTATTTGGAGATAAGATACATAGGATATTGAGATCCTCCTACTTCTACTTCCTGAGTGATGACATTATATGTTTACAAAACCATGCTGTTTTGGTACTCTTTCTGTTAATAATAAGATGAAATCTGGACATGCATAATTTCTTCTGCTTGGATCCCACATTTATTAAGAATAGAGTGTTTACTTGGCCTAACATAGATGCAAATTGGAATTGTTCCAGAGATACAAACTTCTAAAAACTCTTCAAATAAAGGTGAACAAACACACACTCCATTCAGATTCTTCAACTTACTTTTAGAAAATTAATTCCAATTAGGACATAAAAACTATTATACATTTATAGATTGCTTTTCATATTTACCATAAAAATAGTATGTTCAATTAAGACTAAATGGAACACATGATATCATACTTTGGAATCAATGATATTTTCCTTATTTTAATATTTTATAATTGAAAATTATTAAGAATTTGAACTACTGTATCATATTATTTAATTTAATCTATTATCACAGAAATAATCCAGTACATTTTCCAACTTTCTCAAGAAAAACATACTTTATTCTTGCTTTTTCCTCCTTGGGTATCCCTTCAACAAATTTGTAAGATTCAGCTATTCCCAGGTCTCATATGTGTCCACTCTTCCACAAGAGAATAAGCTCCACAACCAAGACGAGTGGCAGAGTCATGGACAAGTCTTCCCAAAGATGGGACAATGTGAATTGATCCCATCTTTGGAAGACAATATCCAACTGACCCAGAAGAGGCTGAACATCAATGTAGTATTGTTTAAGGAAAATAATATTTGTATTGGGCTCTGCACAGTGACAGACTCTAAGTAGATTTTTAACAATTCAGTAAAAGAACTCCCAATGACATATGATGTCTAAAGATAAAATGAGCTACCATATGAAAATGGAATACACATCTGATAAAGTATGAAGAAACTTAACAGTCACAATAGAAGATTGTCCTTTCCTAATTTTACTAGGTAGGAGTCCATACAACCCCTTCCCAGATTCATCTAACTCATGGCAGAAAATGATTAAGTAAAGTGTCAAGTGCTTTGCCTGTAAAAATCTCTTTAGAGAAGTTTTCATTCTGCCTAGGGTATCTGGTAGAAAGTTCATAGATGAGCTCATGCTTATTCTTTCTATATAAGCAATATTATAACTATATAATTACATTATTTCTTTTCTTAAATTGCATAGGGAATGTCCAAACATACTCAGAAAGGAGAGAACCAACATAATGATACTTATTATACCAAGTCCCACCCAATCTGAAAAAGCTTTGTAATTACCTTTTATTATATTTTATTATAAACAGGAGACAGTTTTGTTTTAATACCAGACTAGCAACAGCTTTGGGTCCTAAGATTTGGTTGCTATATATATTTTAATTGTGCATAATGAAAACAGGATAATAGAATATAGTGTGGATTAAGAATGAAGAAAAGTTCTTGTTGGAGCTTATACATTTATATGGAGCTTTGACTTATAAGACACAATTTGAATATAAAGAACAAAGTTCCTATTGACCTATATAGATATTAAACATATTAAAAATCTATGTCAGCTATAGTTCAGGTTCAAGCTCCAAGTTACTCCAGAGACTAACAGGGGTCGAATTGGTAATCAAAAACATCTTGTGCAGGAAAGTCTTCCAGATTCCATCTTCAATGAATCATCAAATTGCCAGGCTGCAATCATCACTTCCATATTCCAGCCCCAGCCAAAAACAAGAAAGGCAGACAAGCCTGTGTGAGGTACAGATTCTTTTGTCAGCTCTAGTCTCCACAAAAAATTCAATTTCAAGGTGTAATCTTTCAAATAGGCAAACTATATTTCAATAATTTTCATTCTGTTTGCAATTTTGTATTAAATAGTAAAGAGATGAGACATTGCATATGAATCTATTTGACATATGCCAGCTAGACTGAATCTTATTTGTACTCAACTGAAATGTGAAAGAAAAACAATGTGTAAGAAAGTGTGTAAGGAAAAGAAATACTACCGTAAACTAAATCCATATAAATTTATACTTTTAAAATTATGCTTAAGGTGCTTTACATATAATGTTTTCATGATCGTAATCAAAACCTGATATGGTCATGCTCAAATGGAAAAGTATATTAAGCATGCCTAGTTCAATGCTATCAGCACATATAAGGTAAGAAAGAAAAATATGTGCAGGGAATGACTGTTTACCAGTGTATTCTTTTGTAGGCAATAGTATTTTGTGGCATATGATCATTGAAAGATCTTCAATCAACTTGTAAAGGTAATATTCCAAGAAATTAATTATTTCTATTAATATTACTTCAAATGAAAGATTCTCTAACCTTTAACTATATGGGGTAGTATTATAACCAGCTGTTCTTCATTTCCAGTGAGACTCTAGACAACATAGAAGTGCTTTTAATTCACAGCAGGATTTGTTTAGTTTGTACAAATGGGAGAAACAATTGACAGGAATTCATAGCATATTCTAGAAGAGATTATCAAGGGAAATACATGGAATCTATTCCACTCAGGTCAGTACAAAATAATTAGTTTAATTCTTCAACTACTCTTAAGACCATGACAAGCAGGTCAAGGAGGTAAGCAAGGCCATCCTAGAGTAGTGTCACCATGACATCATGGGAGAAAATGTTCTGTATCCTCTTTCACTTTTCCACATCCATCACTCCCTTTAATACCAACACTTTTACCTTCAATACATCAATACATACGTTCAGTGTGAATGGGCCATCTTGGTGCTTTGTTATGAGCAACTGACAAGTAAGGCCCATTTTGATATGGAAGGTAGAGATAAAATGGTGGCAATTTTATTGAAATAATGTATCTTATATTTTATCTTTAATACTGAAATATGCCTGTCACATACAGTCTCATTCGAATGTTTTATTTTGTGGAAATGCATGATACATATCTCAATGGCACTCTTTTACGCTCTTATTTTCACAAAGTAAATAATGTGGATCAAAGTTTTGTGCATTCAGTAAGCATTGTATCCTGTTTGAGAAAAAAATATTTGACTCAGTTGAAGTTAAGATTGGAAAATAAGCACACACACACACAAAATCACTTAGAAAATTTCTATTTTGATATGTACATTAGGTTATGTTGTCATAAGTAATAGAATATGCCCAATCAGGAAATTAAATTTTGCTTTCTTTGTAGTTGATTTACTACATGCAATTTTTGTGTTAGTTGTTTGGGTTGATTTGTTTTGGGGAAGGAGGTGAAAATATCTACAATAAATTCCTCTAGTCTTGTATACAGGCTTCTTGGAAATAACTTTGTTGTTTATAAAGATACAGATTCTATATCCTAGTTTTCTGAATCTGGATTGAATGTATGACCTCAATTGATCAACTGACTTGTGCATAAGATGACACTTAGCGATTTCAGTAGATGACTCCAGAAGCCCTGAGACTTTTTTTGCCTTCTAAACTGCAGGCATAAGATCACAATGGAATGAAGTGAAATCACTCGAAGATGAAGAGCCACATAAAACAACTGCAAAGCCACAGTGTCAATAGAACACCCAGTATCTACATGAAGCCACTCAGAAGAGCAACTCCTCTGAGCTCAGCTCAAGTTTCTAATCCACAGTGGACTTTGCAAGCAAAACGGTGTTGTATTAATACATTGTGTTTTGATGTGATTTCTTAAGTAGAAGTAAAACAGTCAGTCATTGATAGCATGATCCTATTACCTATCTGCCTACTTATGATTTATGGCCAAATGATATAATGTGCATATTTTAATCAGGCTTTTTTAGAAAGACAGAATTGATAGTCTGTGTATCTTTATCATCTAAAATTCATCTATCTATCTATCTGTCTATCTATCTATCATAGATATATCATTTTACATCATTTAAATATGCTCTACTACTGAACTATTCATTACATATATATATATACATATACATATATGTATACATATGTATATGCCAATGATTAGATTCACTGTTCAATGTTCACAAGCATACAAAAATAATTTTAATAATATTCACCTTCTCCAATTTCCCTCCCTGTACCTATACCACAGACATTACATGTTTTATATTCCTGTCATTTTTAAAGTGTAGGTTTAAAATTATTTATTTTTTAATTTTATTTTTAAGTAGTTGTACAAAGAGGTTACAATCAGTCATATTCAGAGTACAATATATCTTGATCATGATCAATCCTTCCATAGTTCTCATTCATTATTCTCATCTCTACCATCAAGTTATATAGTTTGATTTTTAAATAATGTACAACAAGTATAAGAACTTCCTTTGCACAACTTTATTTCAAAGGATATAAATATATTTTGTATTTCTGGAAAGTAATACCAGAAAAAATACAGCAATTGAAGAATTGTAATATAACCATTTGTGAAGCAGGAATCTAATACAACTTTTACACTTTGTAGTTTAGGTATGAAAGTTAAAATACAAATGTTTCAGAAACACAGTATTTACCCCATAAATTCTTTCATCAACTATTTTGGAACAATTTTCTGTAATGTCAAGAATTATATTTCATATATATTTGAAATGTATAAAATGATAAATTGCTTTTGATTTCAAACTTTTATCAATTTTTCATGTTATATAATATAATTTTTAAACAGCATCTCAATTAAGGCAGATGATAGTGAAGTTTTTTTCTTTTTTTAGTACAATATCTAAGAAATCTATTTTCCCAGAAATATGATTAAAAGGAATATTAAGTTCCCTCCCTTCCTTCATAATTATTGATTTTCACTACACAAATTTATCAAAGTTATCTCTTGCAAATTTTTCTTTTAACTATTTGAAGCTATGAAAGTCTTTAAAATAGAAAAAAATAAATCTATTTGAATTATTACATATAAATCCTTATTTGAAATTCATATTTGATTAAGGGACTACTGATAGGTTTATATTTTCTTTGTCTTTACACATGTACACACATTACATTGGAAAAATCTTTATCTTTTATTTTTATTATGTACAAAAAGTTAGAAAGCAAATTTTAAAATATGTGTAATTATGACAGTAACTGTGGTAGAGATATGCTACAGAAAATAACCATTTCTAATACTCGAAATTAAAATAATACAAAATGTGGCATCAAGTCTCCTTTCTGCTATAATTATTTGTAATATGTTGTGTTCACAATTGTAGCACATAATTTATTTTTAAATAATTACACTATTTGTTCAAGAAATATATATCTTATAAAATAGTTATGTGTCTTATTTCAAATGCTCAAATAATTTGACTTCAATTTCAAAGACAAAAATTTAATTATGTAATTTCAGTCCTCAGGGGTTTTTTAGATATTGAAGGAAAATATATTGTCTAATAACAAGTCTCTTTACAGCTACACACGTTTTGGACAGCATGATTGAGTACGATTTTTTTTCTCTTTTTCCATACCTTGAGAAATAACCTTTATAATCTTTGGTTTTGAAATAATGAGGTATTTCTGCCAAGCAGACACTGATGCCGGCCCGCTCTCCATGTGCACTCAGTTCTCAGATCTCATTGATCCTCATGACATCCGGAATCAAGTCTGAAGTAAGGGTTTAGCATTTTTTTTTCAGCATTGATTAGAAAATGAGCAAAGACGTTAGCACCAAATTACAGCCTGACTATATGCACTGATAAATACTCAAAGACAGAAGGAAAGAGCGGCTCTATACAGATTAATGTCACATATGTGAATTCAATTATAAAAAAATTATTTGACATATGTATCTTATGTGCGTAATAAATTAGGGAACAAAAGGTCAACCTAAGGAAGGAATGTTATTAAAAAAAAAACAGGTATCAAATGGAAGCATGCATGGGCTGGCCTATACAACGTTAATACTTTAGTGCTCTATACAAACTTTTAGATAAAAATAAATAAATAAATAAATAAGCTTTCTCAACACAAGACTTCATTAATTTCTTCCTTAATATTGTGTTGTTTTATTAAATAACTCAATTTCAAAGTTTCCAGAAAACAGTCAATCTGTAATCATTCAATATGTATGAATAATGATGAAAATTAAATGTGAATATTCATTTTAATTTTATCAATGAATCTTTTGAAATGGGTACTCATAAATCTTAACGACACTTAATGCAAGAATATGCCTACTTATCAAAGTCCATGTACATAATTCCATGGCAATTTATGAAACTACTATGAAACTAACAAATTCTAAAAATTTACAGTAAAAAGAATGATTATTTTCAAAAAATAATATTATTTCTGGCATCAAATGCTTAACATTGCAATAGTAAATATGAGGCATTAATAAAATACATAGAAAATAGAATTAGTTATAATTCAACTATGGTATCTCACTTATAATAAGCCTATCATCCTATTTGTTTTAACTTCACATTTAATTAATTCTTTCATGTTTAAGACTTTTTTTAGTATAAACTATACATCTATTTTGATGTCTACCCTTTATCTTATTCATTATGATGAAATCTTGTCTTGTATTTCTTCATTGTGCAGATTTTGTTAGCATGTTTAATACCCTTCTGTATTACTGATACTTCATTATATCTACAGTTTAACTAAAGCTCTTGAGGTGAGGTCAGACATTCATTTAATTATTTGTAAGTAATAAGTGTTTATGCTAAAAGAAAGTACACTTTAAAAGGATGATTTAGAACACATCTAAAATGGACTTATGTGATTCTAGAAAAGTTATGAGGAAAATAAAAGCAGGATAAAATATAAAATATCCCAAACAGAGCGATATTAGCATGAAAAGTAGGACACAAAGTAGAGATAATATAAATGATCATCATATATGTTTGCAAGCCTTGACTGTTATAGCAAACAAATGTATACATGGGATGAAATATATCACAAAAGCTAGGCAGCCTTGTCATCAAACTCTGTGTGAAAACAAATTATATATACTTTGTCCCTTCAAATTTTATGTTGAGGGCTGGGAAGGTGGCTCAGTGGTAGTGTGCTTGCCTTGCATGCATGAGGCCCTGGGTTCGATTCCTCAGCACCACATAAGCAAAAAGAAAAAAGCCGGAAGTGGCACTGTGGCTCAAGTGGTAGAGCACTAGCCTTGAGCTGAAGAGCTGAGGGACAGCGCCTGGGCCCAGAGTTCAGGTCCACGACCGGACCCAAAAAAAAAAAATTATGTTGACCTGGGATTGCTTCAATTGTATAGATAAGCTCAGTGAAATTATTTCTATCCTGAAATAAATGCACTGAAGTTTATGATATAGTTATAAAATCATGTAAGCCATCCATTTGTGAGCCCACATACAGCATAAAATACATGAACTACTGATTTGATTGTTCATATTTCAGTGGAAACCACAATTATGTGATGCATAAAACAAGTTGTATGTCAGGCTTATAAAGATAGCAATCCTTAAAATTTTTGGTTTTACAAGTTTTCGCTCATTTACAATTATTTGGACTTCATTGGTGCATCTGTTATATACAGTAGATTTTCTAAGCAAGGCTCAGCCACACCCTATTCTTCTAAGCTTCCAAAATCTGGTTATTTTTCTCCTCCACTCTGCAAAGCTGTACTTGCAGATAAGAAATGTTTCATGAGCTATTTAAAATAATAAAATAAATTAGAATTTTATTTCTTAGGGAAATCATCATGAAAGCTTATGTCTTGTACTTGAACTGATAATAAAATAGGTTCCACACTGATTTAAGGTGGAAGCAGTGATGAATACATTTTAACTAAATAAAAAACAAAAGTCAATACGTTTTATTTTTATTTATTTAAAAATAGCTGGCAATTTAATCTTACATATAAAACAGATTTAATTAAACATTTAGTTACTACTTTTAAAGTAATATTTTGTGGTTTTGTTGTGTATTAATACTGTCCTTCATAAGAGATATACTAGAGCAGGAAGTCTAAGCTTTGGAAATGTTTACTACTGAGATTCATTACAGGGTCCAAGAATGCTATCTGTGGAGTATCTATTACAATATGTTAGACATACTTAGCTTACATCCAAAGGATAAATTACTACTCTGCCAGATATTTTTCTGTGCTTGAAACTGAGCTGTTTCTTTATCAGCTCACTGAAATATTCTTTTAGACAATCTGCTTAGAGTTTGTGGGAGTGTTTTAAAACTAGAAATTCATTAAATCTCATATATTAATTTCATTAGTGTTACCTCTGTGCCAGAGAAATGGCCCCATAATTGAGTGCATTTTGAAGGTGATAGTTCTAGACAAATTGAGAAGATGCAATCCAAAAATTCTTTCAGTAATCTTTTTAAAATTTAATTTAATTTTATTTGTGAACATACTGTGCAGAGGGGTTACAATTACATGGGCAGGATAATGTGTACATTTCTTACCAAGCATTGCAGCCTCCTCCTTTGTTTACCCTTCACATCCCTTCCCAGCCTCCCCCTCCCCCCCATCCCAATCCTTCTCCTTACCCCCCTTCCCCCCCCACCCCCCCGCACCGACATTGTAAAGCTCCTTTTGGACATGACAACTTGTACTTCTCATTGTTGCAACAGGTCCACCTGTATCCTTAAACAACTGGTTTTTCCCCATCTCCTCCACAAGTTATGCTAACATCATATAGTGAAAGCGGGGGTTATAAGGTGGGGGAGGGACATACAAAGCAACAAAGAGATAATCTTATAAATGCATTAGAAACACATGCATGAAAGAAAAAACCTTAAAATACATATCTAAGGGTTCATTTTCCTGACATCATTTTATCTGACCTTTTCTGCTTGACTCAGACATATACTAGATATTGCAAATAAGGGAAACCATGGGACCTATGTTTCTTTGGGCCTGGCTTACTTCACTTAATATAATTTTTTCCAAGTTTTTCCATTTCCTAACAAATGGGGCAATGTCATTCTTTCTGATGGAAGCATAGAATTCCATTGTGTATATATACCACATTTTCTTGATCCATTCATCTACTGAGGGGCATCTGGGTTGGTTCCATATCTTAGCTATGGTAAATAATACTGCAACAAACATAGTTGTGCTGGTAGCTTTAGTGTGGTCTTGTTTGTAAACATTTGGGTAAATGCCCAAAAGTGGGATTGCTGGGTTCTAGGGGAGTTCTATGTGAAGTCTTTTGAGGAACCTCCATACTGCTTTCCAAAGTGGTTGAACAAGTTTACATTCCCACCAACAATGAAGTAAGGTTCCTTCCTGTCCACATCCCCTCCAGCATCTGTTGTTGTTAGAGTTCTTGATTTTTGCCGTTCTAACTGGAGTGAGGTGATATCTCAATGTTGTTTTGATTTGCATTTCTTTTATGTCTAGAGATGTTGAACATTTATGCACTGAAGCCTCATGGCTTCTAGAAGAAATAGCTAATGGCTCTTCATTAGCAGCTCCCTTTCAGGGTCACAATATTAGAACTCTGGACTGCTGTTGGTTCACTGTGTTCTTTGAGAAACAGAAAAACATATGTATATTTCATCCAGTTACAGGATGTGTGTAGGGGATTTTCTTGGGAAATGGAAAAATGTGTTGAAAAAGCCTGAGAAAGGTAGAGTTTCAGTGGACAGATGGAGCTGGGGCCGGAGTTTCAGATCTGAGAACACTGATAAGGAGAGAAACAAACAGGAAACTCTGCATCTGTCAATGTAGTCATCTTAGGTGCCAGTGCCCACAGCCCACAGATGATCTTTTAAAGAAGAGAAGTAGATGAAAAGGGTGAATCAAGATCACCTGCCCCTGGAACTCTCTCATGACCGAGTCATATGCTGGATGTACCTGGAAAGATTCTTGATCAAATTTTGACTACTTAACATAATATGCAGACCAGTGGCAACTGGACATGTTTCTTAGGTCATGTGAGTCTTGTGTTTTACATCCTTAAGACAAGTACAGCTAGCTACTCAGTTTTCATGATTCACAACTAAGATTTTATTACTGGAATACGAGTTGAAGTACTGTATGCAATGCTTATCCAGTTGTACAGCCATGCAGATGTATGGTTTGACCCTTACCTCCATCTCCAGCTTATGCCATTCTAATTTGGATGTGTGGTGTACTCCAAAGTCACATGTATGAAAAGCTTGACCCCCTTCTCTTGGTACTATTGAGAAGAGGTAGAACCTAGAAGAACAGGGCGCATTGGGAAGAATTAGGTCACTGGACATGTCCCTAGAAGAGATATTGGGTCTCAAGTGACAGGCTATCCCTTGGCTGCCAGTCCTCAGGAGGAGAATGGCACTGTTCTATCATTTGCTTCTTACCATGATGCAATAAGGACATGTGATTGTGTAGCACAATCTCTGATACCAGGCAGAAAATAGAGCTTTCCTCCTGCAATGTTGATTTCTGGGTATTGTGTTGCTTCAAGTGAAAGCTATCCAACCAACATAGTCCCAGTATCACCTTCAGTGAAAATAGGAAGACTGAAGCTGAATGTAGAAAGCAACAGATAACCTGAAATAACTCAGAGGAAAAATCCTCACTCTAAGTGAGTGGAGATAGAGAAATGCATATGCTATTGGCTATACAAAGCAACATTTCATCCATTACTAATAATCATACTTAGGCATGAACCATAAAATTTTGTTGAGACAACAACATTTATGGGGGAAAAGTAAAGAGGATTTTATTTTAAAAATAAGTTGATCTGAGAAGTACAAGTCATTATGTCGAAAATGAACTTTACAACTTTGATGGGGGTGGAGCAGGGAGGATTGGGTGGGGGGGTAGGGAATGATGGGAAGGGATGGGAAGGGGGAACAAAGGAGGAGGTTACAATGCTTGATAAGAAAAGTACTCATTATCTTGCCCATGTAATTGTAACCCCTCTGTATAGTATTTTCACAATAAAAAAAGAAAAAAAAAAGAAAATGAAACAAATTACAACGAAGAAGAAATAGATTTTTTTTTTTGTCGGTCATGGGGCTTGAACTCTGGGCTCGGGCACTGTCCTTGCGCTCTTAAGCTCAAGGCGAGCACTCTACCACTTCAGCCACAGTGGCACTTCTGGTTTTCTAGTGGTTTATTGGAGATAACAATCTCACGTACTTTTCTACCCAGTCTGGCTTTGAACCATGGTCCTAAGTTACCTCGACTTTTCATAATGCAATCTCACCTATGACTGCAGGAAGAAAGTAGAATGAAAGGGACATGAGGACTATTGAAGAATGGCCCGAGAAATGCAGTGTTGCTTCAGAAGTTGGAAAGACAGGAAAAGAGATTTTTACCGAGAGCTTCCTGAAATGAATTCACACTGCTCAGTTTTGGGGGTTCACATTTCTGATGCAAATGTGATCCAAATGTGTCCCAATGTTGCTTCTGACTAGAGTAACATAACAAATATGTGTTACTTTAAACCACAATTTGTGAAAAATCATATACTGATAAGAATAATATATTAACTATAAATGATAAAAGTAGATAGCCATTAAAAAAGAAAAGGAAAACCCAGTCAGTGAAATCAAGATACCAATGAAACTTGATTTCACTGGTATTAAAGTTAGTGTTCAATTAAATAAATAAAACAACTCATAAATTTCATCTGAAAACTTTTTCCTTTCTAAATTGCCAAGAGCAGTATAAAAATGTTCTCATAAAAATTTAAGAAATACACAATTCTTTAGGATTACTTTTTTGTTGACTCCACATTTTTGCTTATTTCTTCAACAATATAGTTTCTTTTTGAAAATAAGAAATGTATTTCAAACCGGGCATCATTGGCTCACACCTGTAATCCTAGCTACTCAGGAGGCTCAGATCTGAGAATCATGATTCAAAGCCAGCTTGGGCAGGAAAGTCCGTGAGACTCTTATCTCTGATAGAAACCACTAGAAAACCGGAAGTGGTGTTGTGGCTCAAGTGGTAGAGCATTCACCTTGAGCTGAAGAGCTGAGGGACAATGCCCAGACTTCAAGCCCCACAACCCACAAAAAAAATGTATTTCACATCTAACTATCTGAAGTTTTCTCGATTGGGTAAAATTTTAGAGAATCATATGTCTTTCTTCTCCTTTGTTATTTACAGTGTAGACATTTCTCCAGTGTAGAATATTTCCAGTAAGTTAGTAAACACTGCCACAACTTGTCTGTGTGATCTGATTAATACTTCTTTAAAAACTTTAGTTCTTTTAATAAAGGGCATTGGTAAAGACCATTGATAGTGATATTATGTACAAAGAACTTTACTTTGTATGACTGGGACATTAAGAGATGAGAAAGAAGAAGAAGAAGAAAATCCAAGAATTTGGAATATCATGAACTGGAAATACAATTTGTAAAGAAATTTATTTTCCAAAGCAATACTATTTGAGAAACAACCTGAGTGTTGTGTTCAATAAAGCAGAGTTTTAAAAGGTTATCTTAAAACAGATAAGATCAGGAAACTACCGACCTTTGTAAAATTGAATAGCTTTGGGGGAGAGATGATCACAAAGCTTATGGAAAAGAGAGATACAATATTGTAGTGAAATGCTGTGGAGTATGTTATTAGAAAACTTAAAAGACAGACCAAAAGATAACTAGTTAGACAGATCCCATGTTAATGTGTTACATTAGTGACATGGGAATGTGTTACTTTTTTCAGCTTTATGCTTAGTATTTCATTTTCCAACTTTGCTTGCTCATCCAACTCTTTTCTATCAAAAAATGGAACTTTTGGGAAGTCCTAAGATTAGTGTTGCCCAAAAGATCTTGTGAGAAAATATCATGGTTTTCTTTTTTGGTATTGACAATGTTGATTTTAAACAACTTGAGCCTGATGAAACACTAATTATCTCTTAATAGTATTTTCACTTATTACACCAAAGATCACTATGTTACATGTTTTTCCCCCTAGCACTTTGTGTCAGAATTTGGTCTTGTTTCTACGTCTTGTCTTTTCAGGTCCTCAAACATGAGTGTTGTGCCCAGACTAAACTCTAGACAAGCACAGATAAACCCAAACACAACTTACCAGCTGTTACCATCTTGTGTCTCTTCTGCCCAGTTCTAGGTTCAGGTTACCTGGTTGGATACAGGCAAACCTACAGGGAAGTTTTACAGTAGGACAAGCTGTATTGATAAGCCAAAGGAGATGGATAATAATATGCCTATTTAATTCAATTTATAAAAATATGAGTATCTCCATAACCTCAAAATGACAGAGTGAAATTAAACATGACTTTTTAAAATTTATCTTCCTAAAGAGTGTTCAGACTTAGACCTCCTCAAGGGTTCTTGGAGGCAATTAGGTTGTTGGTGGAGCAAACTCCCTTCTTGGTGTAATTTCACCTCTCTTGTTTTTCACTCTGGCAGTCAGACTGAGCATGCAGTCCACAGCAGGTAGAGTTGTAATGCTCAGTCAGCTAGTGACAGCAGAGAGAACTGCACAGCAGCTCCTTGAAGATACCCTAAATGTGAGACAAGCTGTGCTTCTGAGACCTGTAATTGTTGTAGGTGACGGATTAAGAGTGATTTATAGAGTGAAATAAAAACTAGCTTGAATAGTGGGCAAAGGCAATCATATTAAAATGTAATTTAGCTTTACTAATTTTGTTTGTATTTCTACATTGTTTGTATTCTACATTGTTTGTATTTCTATAATTTTGTTTGTATTACTACATTGCTCTGTTACCTTTTAAAAATATTTTTCCTTGTAAATGTGATGTACAGAGGGATAACATTTACATATGTCTTGTATTAAGTACATTTCTTTTTGAACGGTGTCACCTCTTCCCTTGTTCTCTCCCAGGTTTTTCCCCTCGTGATCCATTTCCCTGACAAGTTATATAGTTCATTTCAACATAGTGTCTAGTGGGTGTCACTGCTGAATTAATTCACCCTTTATCCCAAATACATTTATCTATTACTTTTCTTCTGAGGAATTTAGAGTACTCTATCATCAGTAAGAAAACACAGAACAAGCTGTAAGTTTTCCCATTCCTATTATCACTCAGGGAGAGTGAGATTTTTGTCCCAACATTTCTCTACAAGGAGAAGTTCCACTTCAGAGATGGAAGCAGTGAAAATACAGCATAAGCTTTTCTCTTTTCTATAACTGTACTAAAAATGGATTTTTTAGCAAAAGTTGTTGCAATGAATTGGAAGAGAAAAATAATGAAAATAATAGGACATGGGTGAATTAATTGGAACTATTGTGCTATCAATCTCTTATTTTCTACACAATGGGTTATTAAATGATAGACAGATGTATTCAGATTATTTCAAACAATTATTTGAAAGCAATATAACTAAATATAATAACTTTCCAAGTTATTAAAAAAATATCAATGATAGTATAAGCCACTATCCCCAGAAATCTGGAGGCACAGGACAGAGGATTACAAAGGAAAATCCAGCTGGGCAACACAGTGAGTTCAAGACCAGCATGACATTCAAACACACACACACACACACACACACACACACACACACACACATAAAAATATGTGAATTTAAAGCAGTTTGGAGGGATAAGAAGGTAAATCTGCACTGTAATTGGAATTTCTACACATTGTTCTCAGAAATTAACAGTCCATGGTGATAAACTAGTAACCATGCTATATTCTCTCTCTGTACAGATTAAAATAACTATAGATTCATATAGGACATGCATGAGTCTTAAAACTTCATGAAAGTGAAAAAGAAAAAAACCCACATGGTTACATACAGTATGATTCTATTTATGTAAAATTCTGTAACATGTAAAGCTTTGTCTAGGAAACAGGCTACCAGCACAACCATGTTCATTGCAGCATTCTTTATCCTAGCCAAGGTATGGATTCAACCCAGATGCCCTCATAGGAAGAATGGATCAAGAAAATTCAGTATATATACAGAATGAATTTCTACTGATCCATCAGGAAGCATGATATTGTCCTGTTATAAGGAAACAAAAAGAGTTGAAAAAATTATACTAAGAGAAGTAAGCTAAACTCAAACAAACATCAGTTGCATTGATTCCCCCATTTGTGGTAAGTAGACTGTTCCTATAAATTTACAAGTAAACACACTGAATGGCAAAGCAAAAATACACACTTGAACATGATCAATTATAGAGGTTTCTAGGCATTCACACACAAGGAAACCAAAGGAGGACTTTTTTTTTGTCTGTAGTGGGGCTTGAACTCTGGGCCTGGGCATTGTCCCTCAGCATTTCAGCCCAAATCTAGCACACTACCATTTGTGCCACAGCACCACTTCCCGTTTTCTAGTGGTGTAATGGAGATAAGAGTCTCACAGACTTTCCTGCCCCAGCTGGCTGTGAACCATGATTCTCAGATCTCAGCCTTCTGAGTAGCCTTCTACAGGCGTGAGATACCAGAGCCCAGCTCAAAGCAGGATATTTTAAAGAGAGCATCACATAGACACACTGTGCATTTGATTATATAAAATAATGTTTATCAAAATGAACTCTAGCAAAGGGAAATAAGAGGTTTTATCTTTGTTACTTATTTTGTTTTCTTTTGATTTTCTTTTGTTTATTTTTATCTGTTTTTGGGATGAAAGGGTGTGAACAGAAATGGTGGGACAAAGGGTGAATAAATACAGCAGTGGTACTCACTAGATATTATGGTGAAAATGAACTATACAATTTATTGGTAGGTACAGAGGGAAAAACTGGGAGAGAGCAAGGGAAGGCATGATGTTGTTCAAAAATAAATGTAATCTTTGTTCTGACATATAACTGTAATTTCTCTGTCATCATCTTTACCCTAGCAATTAAAATGCATGAAAGAAAAAAGAAATAAACTATGGTTGTTTGGGATTTAGTGAAGAAATAATTAATAAAAAACAGTCTACAATAAATATGTTACCTTTTAACATAACAGTGGTGCATGAAAATGTGGGCATTACAAAGCTAATAGACCTAGAAATACAGTAACTAGTAAATATAATGCATTCAATTTTAAATGTCAAGCTAGTATCTGGGAATGCCAAAATGGAATGAGTTAGATCAACAGTTGATCACAGCTGCCCCAAAGAGGAGGGAAATACTAGCTGACCCAAGAGGCATTGAAAACAGAATCTAACTTTGTGCTTTTAAGCAGAAGTAAAAGGAAGAACATAAGAATCCACATTAGTAGATTTGTTCCTCATTGGAGCATAGTTTACTCTTAGTGAAACTTCTCTATATGCATACAGGGTTGAACAAATAAGGAAATAAGTTGTACATGAAGGAAACAAGCTGTTCACTGCCGGAGAAGCAAGTTACAAACTAATAAGCAGGAGGGAAAGGAATAGACTGAGACTTTTAGTAGTGAATTACAGTCAGAGAAATAAGCATAAGCAGAACATACCTAAATTAACACACAAAGTCAGACAGAATTTGAAATAAACATAGTATAGAAGCATGCATAGGTGAACACATAGGCCCTTTGCTCTTTAAACTAAAACATTGAGGACTTAGTGCACTCATATTCCAGTAGCCAAGAATATACAGGATCTTAGTTAGCAAATAGTATTCTCAATAAATGAACCTGGCTATTCTGAAGAACTGACTTATTTTAGCATTGTAACAAGACACATGAAAAGTATAGTTTAGAGATTATTATTGCTTCGATTTTAAAAACAGCACAAATAGCAGATAAAAAAGATAAAAACTAAAAAGTTAAAACATAGGGAAAACTATTCTAAAACTAATGAAAAGCAAAATGAACAACCAATAGCCCAAACTGGAATAATGCAAAAAAATAAATAACAGCTAATTGTGATGACATATGCCAGTCATATCAGGTAAAATGAGGGCCTCAAATAGGGGAACCACATTCTCTATGGGTACTTTGAAAGACCTTATCTCAAAAATAAATAGTGAAAAATAAAAATAAAAGGGCTGGAAGAATAGCTTAGTGGTAAAGTGTATCCACTCGTATTCCATAAGTTAAAAATAAATAAAAATAATGCTGAATTATATTTTGATCTCAAAATAAAGTATATCTGTGTATATAGAGAGGGAGACTGAATTTTTTTTGTAAAATTCGGTTTATTTTCACAGAGAAATTCTAAGAAGGAAAACTAAAAGGAAACTGAAAATTGCTACCATTAGGATGTATGGAATAAGTGAATGAATAGAAGTAATTTTGTGGTGAAAGTGTTCTCATAGTCTCAAAATCCATTTTCCAAAAGAGTTAATTATCTCATGTTTCAGTAGTTTTAATGTATATAAATAAAGTTTGATACTTGTCTCACCAAGAAAGCTCATCCTCCTTAATGGAGGCTGGATTTAGTTACTTGTGTTAATGAAGTGAAAAGGGAAGAGTAGTAGTTCTGGAGAGAAGAATCCTGGGATAAAGAAAAGTAACTACAAGTTTGAGTTGTTGTCACTCATTAGAATGCCATATTTCTATCCAGAACTCCTAGATAAAATGTTAGGATAAAGAAAGAGATTTTATTGTAGAAATACTGTACAGAGGGGTTACAGTTACACGAGTAAGGTAATGAGTACATTTCCTATTGAGCATTGTTACCTCCTATTTTGTTTTTCCCCTACCATCCCTTCCCTCCCCACTACCCCGCAATATGTAAAGTTCATTTTCAACATAGTGTCTTGTATATCTCATTGTTACAATGTGTCAATTTGTATCCTTATTTCAGAATTTTGTAACACATTTTTCTAATTTGGGAAAAGAAGGGAAAAAGCAAAATGCTATTTTTCTTAAGCAGCCTTGCTGCATCATAATGATTAGAATTCTCTGAAAGTACTACTCAATATAATTTGAAAGTGTCCAGGTGTTGGGAAAAAAACGAATACCAGCTAACTTTATAATGAATATTGCAAGAGACATGAAGGTACATGTTAGGTGGTTTTCTCAAATTAGATCAAGGAACAGAAAAAGAATATTAGTGAGAAAAGTTGGTGTATTTGATGTTGGTATAATTTGTGGAGGGGAAGGGAAAAAACAAATTGTTTAAATAGAGATACAGGTGGACCCATTGAAACAATGAGATGTACAAGATGTTATGTCAAAAATGAACTTTATAACTTTGGCACAAGGGTGGGGGGGAGACGGGGATGGAGGGTGGAGATGGGAAGGGGAAACAAAGGAGGAGGCAACAATGCTTGATAAGAAATGTACTCATTACCTTGCCCATGTAATTGTAACCCCTCTCTATGGTATTTTCACAATAAAACAAACAAAACAAACAAACAAACCAAAAAGTTGGTGAAATAATAGTCTTCTCATCTTTAGAGTCTATAAATGATAGCTCCTTAGTTTTAATAATGTTATGTCAGGTCAGACAGCAGTATCACAGAAAGAATGTATATGTGTATTTTAGTTATAATTCTTTGTATATGCATTTAGACACAAGTGGTTTTTTACATATTTAGATTTCAAAGATCTGGATATATTTTAAATAGCTAAAATACAAATCTATGGATATACTTTGGTTCCTAAATAATTTCATTTTAGGATTTTTTTTACTAACAAATAAGATGCTTAAAAAACAAACATGCATTTTAAAACATTTTTATCACAAGTGTTAGAAATATTTCAGCAACTGTACATTGTCTTCATGGGAATCTTTATGCTAAAAGCTTAAAATTTTACAAATAATATAAATCAAATTTACAGGATTGTCTAATCTGAGCAGTGATATAAAACATTCAAAATAGTTCAATCTTATGTAAAATTTTAGCATATATTTACATAGAAAGGAAGTTTAATACTACTCAGCAAATCCTTGTAATTCTTTTCTGATCCAAATTTTCTACGATCAAATGTTCTTACCCTAATCATTACTCCAAATACCCAATAAATAAAGTATTTAAAGGTAGAAAAGTTCCACTGTTAATCAACTTGATATCATAGTAATTATTACTTCTACTCTTTGGAAGTCAAGCACTTTACTTAGCCTAGAAAAAAGCTATGCAATTACCAAAAATAGTTGTTTTTAAATGTTAGGTAAAACCTTCATTTCTTTCTATTTACTGACAACTCTGGCATGTTTCAAATTCTTTTTGAGAAACTGAAATAATAATAACATGCATCACAACCAAGATTCCTTTATGTCTGCCTTTTATATGATTTTCTTTCTTTTGGATCCCTGGCCTCTTTTTCTTTCTGCAGAAGTCATTTTGCACTGCTCAGTGGATATAGTGTAATTTAGATAATGTTCTTCTTCATTAATTTATGTTCTTCATTTAGGATCAGTGCCCAGTAAATTAACTTTAACTTCTATGTCCCTGTATCCCTTTGCATCTTAGAGGGTGATTAAAGGTGACAAATATGGAAGTAACCTTCCATTTAAGTAATGTAAATAAATAAATTTAAGATTATATGTATTCTATTTTACCAAGTAAAACAAATTCCCACTTTTAATTTCTCCTAGTATCTTCCATTTCATAAGACTTAAGAAGGTATTGTATAAATGAAGTAGTCTGTAGAATTTTAAAATACCTGAAACATCTGGATGTTTAAAAAGTTTTATAATAGGCCAGAGACATTTCAAGTTAATACATAATGAGAGAAGAGAATACATGAACTTACAAGGGCAATAAAGGTTTCAACGAAGGTCATTTCCGAAGGTTCCACATAATTCACTTATTTTTCAAAATGACAAAACTTCCTAACCATACAAATAACCCAATTATCCAATTTTCCACTTTATTATCTTTAGATTTTCTTATTATCTGAAGTCTCGTAAACCCAGAATGTATGGTAATGATTAACTTAAAACTCTAGAGCTTGTTTTTAGTTGTTACTACTGACATGTGAGTCATAGTACTGCTCACATAGTACTGTTAACTGTCTACACCCAAGTCAAAAGCCATATCATGTACTAAAGATACATGTTGAGACTATCATATTTTATTTGTTGGACATTTGATCCGGATAACATGTCAGAAAAATGAGAAGGATATCAATATGGAATATAGATATCTATGATAGCTTTTTGTCTTGAAGGTAATATTTTCATAGACCAAATGAAATTGATCATATTAATGAAATATGGAGAAAAGCAGTAGCCTATAAGTGTTTTCTAGCCTGATGAGTTACAATAAAGAGTCATAGAGGGAGTAATAAAATCTTGTCCTGTATACCACTGTTTATGAGGAATTTAATGTTTTGGTTTTGCATGGATCATCATACTTGGTATATACTTGATGGAATTATGACAATAGAATTTGCAAGACAGACACAGTAAACACCATGTATGGACACATTCATTAATCATATGCAGATCTGAAGGGAAACGTGGAAATCTGAAGCTGTTTAGGGGGTCTCATTTTTCCTTAGATTTTTTATTCTGACATAAACAGCATGCTCATGAGAAAGCAGGACAATTTTTTGTTTCTTACACAATTGCACATTTTTGGTGGAAAATATATTGAAAGCAATATTTTTCATATCTTAGTATTCCATGTAATTCATTTTGCCAGTAACATGGAATCTGAACAAAAGTGTTTCTAGCATTTGTTGTCATTGTCTGTGTGTGTCAATATGTCTTTACTTGTGTGTGTGTGTGTGTATGTGTGTGTGATTGTACCATGGCATGAACTATCCTCTGTCGGCTTTTTCATTCACAAGTAGTACTCTATCATTTCACACACGCTTCCGGTCTAGCATTCACTTTTTACTAGCTACTTGGAAGTGGAGTGTCTTGGATTGTTTTTTGTCCTGGCTGGTTTTAAACTGCAATCCTCAGATTTCAGCCTTGTGATTAGCAAGAATTTCAGTCATGAGCCATTGCCACTAGGCAATAATAGCATTTTTGTAATATTCTAAAATCCTTATGTGATAAGTAAAATGAATTAAAATAGGAATACTATTTGCAATGTTCAAAGTATGCATATAAGAGTCAATTTCACTTTTAATAAAATTTTCATTTATGGTCACCTCATTTCCAAATAAACATAACAGCAAAAGTCCAGTGAAGGGCTGTGTTTTTGCTTCCTTTTCTTGCTTACTTATGTATGTTGGGGAGGATAAAAGGGGGCATAAAATGGAAGACCAAAAGGTGAACAAATGCTGCATTGGTATTGCTCACTAGGTACTATGTTGAAAATGAACTATACAGGAAGGGGAACAATAATAAATGGTGAGACAAAGGACAAATGGGGAACCAATACAACAGCAATATTCACAAGACACTATGTTGGAAGTGATCTGTAGAGCTTGAGGGGCAGGGAAAGAGGGAGAAAAATGAGGGAGGGGATCACAAGTTATGTAAGAAGTGTACTTATTACCTTACTAATGGAACTGTAACCCCTCTGTACATCACCATGGCATTAAAATAAAAAAAAACTTTTGGGTGAGGAAAGGTGGGGCTAGAAACAGAGAGAAGGGAGAGAAAGTGTGATATTGTCCAAACAGAAATGTACTCATTACCTGACTTATATAAATGTAATCCCTCTGAATATCACATTTATAATAACAATAAACTCGTAAAACTTCCGTGTTCCTTATATTTTACATCTCACAGAAGCTTAATGAAAAATTAAAATATTTTATTATTTCTCCTGAGAACCAATGTCAGGAAACTGTTTTAAAGATATTTTTAGTAGGAAAGAAGGAAGAAAATGAGAGATGAAGGGAGGGAAGAAAGGAAAGGAAGGGAAGAAGGAAGAAAGGAAAGAAGGAAGGAAGAAAGGTGATTTCCACTTCCTTGTTTGTGCCCAGTAAACATATTGCTGATAGAACCACGTTTGCTCAGTAAATTGAGGTTATTATGCAAGATAAAATTTTAGACATCCCACTGGTAGAAAGAACTTCTGAGAGCAAAGGCCTTGCCTTAGGTAATTTTGTATATCAACGTATGTCAATGTTTTCCTTGTATAAAAATGGCTTCCGTTATACGGGGAACAGAGAAATGACCCTGAAGTCTTAAAAACAGTTTTTAAGAAATAGTTAATTTCTTTTGTTTTACTTATTTTTTAGTCTTAGTTTTATTTTAAATATGATATACAGAGGGAGTACAGTTCTATAAATCAGGCAACGAGAACATTTCTTTTTGAACAGTGTTACCCCCTTCCTAATTCTCTCTCGGTTTTTCCCTCATGTCTTGCCCCTGCACATGTTGTATACTGCCACGCCTACTCCAGTGGAGTCGGCTTAGCATGGGAAACCATCTTTCAGACCTAAGAAAAGAGCTTCAGAGACCTATCTCTGAGTATTGGGACTTCACCGAAGTCTACCTCAGAGAATAGGGCTTTACAGAGACCTGTCTCCGAGTTTTGGGACTTCACCGAAGTCTACCTTGGAGAATAGGGCTTCTAAGAGGCCTACTCCTGGAAAGGCTGGCAAACCCCTGGGAAAGATGTGTTTCTGTTCTTGCTTTTCTTTTCTTCACTTTGTAAGAGTGCCTATTAATCTTTTACTGTTTCTACTGCTCTTTGTACTTACTCATTGTCAACATTCCCTTATTCAAAGCTCTTTCTTAAGAGTGTTGACAACTCCAATATCTGATGAGTGTCTTAAAAATATGACTAACTCACCATAGTTAAGTGCTACCCTGAAACCCCTCTTATGGAGGCTAGTAGACAAGTCATAAGCAAATATTAAAGTATTGGGGGTTTCACGACTCACTTCAGCAGAAGGAATTGTTTGTAAGGGATTTACAAGAAGCTGTAGGCTCAGCTAGAACAGAAAGAATGTATGGCAATTGCTGAGATAATTATTTAGGAGAAAGAATTTTCTGCTATTTACTAAGAGACTTGCTAGATCCAGGTCTCCTTGAAGTTTACTATTAAAGAAGAAACAGGAAAGATCTTATGGGAAAGTTAAAGCCTCTATAAAGATAGGTAATGGTTAATTGGTGACAAACATCGTAATCGTTGTATTTCTTAGAGATAAGCCGGAAACAAGTGCCTATCAGGTGACCAGCTGGTGACCACCCAAAAATGAAGCCATGCAGCAAGATTGTGTAACCTTTTGCCCTTTCTCATGAAGACTTCTGTTATAAAAGTTTGTTATCCTCTGCATTAAATCGCACTCAGCATCCACTCCTCTTGTGTGTGAGTTGTCTGTTTGCCATCTCCCCATCCTATTCCAGGTTCCTCCCCTAGGTGTCCTCCGTCGTCCCGACAGAACCCGGTCCGCGGCAGTATACTTCCTCAACACAGTGTCCAGTATCACTAGCACATTTGTTCACCCTTTGTTCCACCATTCCTCTCCTCCACCCTTAGTCTCCCCTAAATAGATAAAATTTACATATAAGACAAAAATTACAGAAAACAATAACAGCAACAAAGGAGAAATACAATTAAAATGAAAAAAGCAATGAAAAATCTCATTTATTTTTATGTGTAGCATTTTAGATGATCATATGCACATATCAATTGTGGCTTTGTGATCCTCTCCTAAAAATCTCCTCCTTTGGTCTCACTGTGGTGTTTTACCATCCAGTGTGTTTACTTGCAGATTTGTAGGCTCTAGTTAGAATAAATGAGGGAAACCAAGCAACCTATGTTTCTGTGGATCTGGTTTACTTCACTTAACATAATTTTTTTCTAAGACAAAAGCTGTGTGAGTGACTACAAATTGTTAAGCAGGTATTCTACCACTTGAGCCATGTCATAAGCCTTGATTTTTCATTTATTCATTCATCTGTTGAATTTTACAATGCTTAGACTAAACTATATGTGATCTATCAACAAAAGGTGGAATTTCTGTAGAACAAAATGTATATGAATATGGTTTCTATTGCACTGCATTCACTCTTCTCTTCATGAACTGAGATGACCAATGCTCATGGGAGGAGATGAAATGAATGATGGAGGCACTGTGACACAGGGACATGAACACAAGCACCTCAATACTGTGAAACTTGGTCTAATAACCAGGAAGAAGATTATGACTAATGAATAATCACATACAGGTTATGAATGTGTTGTACACAGAGTGCTTCAAGCATATGGATTTTTTATTTCTAGACATTACCATGTCATATTTGTGGACAATAATTAAAAGGGAGACTGGCACTATAAAAATTAAAAGCATAAATAAGAGAACTACTGTACTAATATATATATATATATATATATATACACATGTTGCAATATCATATATAAAAGAATATTTTGACCTATCCATTGCACCTATGATAATGTTTCTTAAAAATAGGCATTTATGCCAAGATTTAGTTACAAGGATTTTATTGTAGTATAATATAAAACAAATAAAAATTATCTGTACAACTAGCAGAATTAAATAATTTCTTGCCTTGTAGTATTATATTATTTATATCACATATATATAATATTATGATATAATATATGTGATATACTACATATATGATGTAAAATTATTTATTTATAATTTACACATGTATTAAAAATAAAATGTCTTTATTAATATAGGCAAGTGTGTACGTATTGTTAGTAGAATGTTTCGTGTACTTGTATGTAACTACTACTCTTTGGAGATTGTTCCACGAAATTGAACTCTGGGCCTGAGCACTGTCCCTCAGCTCTGCAGCTCAAGGCTAGCGCTCTACCACATGAACTACAGCACTACTTCTGGTTTTCTGGTGGTTTATTGGAGATAAGAGTTTCATAGACTTTCCTGCCCTGGCTGGCTTTGAAAAACCATCCTCAGATCTCAGCCTCCTGAGTAGCTAGGATTACAGGCATGAGCCACTGGCACCCATCTACGAATTTCTTTTTTGTCTGTATCATTTTCTGTCTGAGCACATGAATCACTTCAATACCAAGAAACCAATTTTTAATATTCAAAATAATTTTTGCTAGACATGTTTATATTTAACACAATTTTTGTTAGACACGTTCATATTTTTCTTTATATATTCTATTGTAGTAAGTAGAACTTACAAAATAAAACTTTTCTTTTAAATAATAACTATTTCAGTTTGGATAATAATAGCTCATAACTATAGTGCT
This sequence comes from Dipodomys merriami, assembly GCF_024711535.1. Lineage (NCBI taxonomy): Eukaryota > Metazoa > Chordata > Mammalia > Rodentia > Heteromyidae > Dipodomys > Dipodomys merriami. The sequence goes on from NW_027202857.1 coordinate 36,316, forward strand.
AACTACTCCAGAGGCTGAAATCGGAGGTTTGTGGTTTAAACCCAAGTCAAGCTGAAAATTCTACAATATTCTTTACTTATCTCCAATTTAGTACCACCACCACCAATAAAAGTAACGGAAGTAGAAGTGCAGCTCAAGTGATAGGGAGCCAGCTATAAGTGAAAAGATCAAGTGAAATGAGAAGCTTTGAATCCTCATTCACACACACACACACACACACACACACACACACACACACACACACAACACACACGGCATGCTATTACAGCATGTGGACCATTTGATGCCCTTCCTTGGACTTATGGTGGACTTTGGAAGAGTAAATCTTAAATCTGGCCCTCTTTTTCATATTCCTGTTGATCATTTTCCCTTTCATCATCCCTATTTTCCCCTTAAATTCTTTCTTGTTCTCCATTAGAAAACAGAGAGAATTATTCAATCTAAGTTTTTTGTTAAAGAATTCAAATTGGCCTCATTAGTCAGCTACAACTTATTTAGGTTCTCAATCTTACCTATTAAAATTTTTGTTATAAAGTATAAGGAAAATGCTGTTAGTGTAGTATGTGTGTATTCTGTTTTTAGGTGGTTTACATTTTCAGTTGTTTCCTTTATGCAGTTAGAGTCGTGTTGTATGTAAAATGATATGTTTGTCTATTTGTTTCCAGTAGAAATGGATAGTAAGAATTTTCCTCAAGCTCCATTTTCTTTAAGAATAGCTGTGGTGTTAACACCTGTTTCATGTACTTTCTTCCTTACAGTACTCTTTTTTTAATGTGTTATGTGTGCCAGTATTGGGGCTTGAACTAGGGCCTGAACACTGTCCATTAGTTTTTCTTTCTCTTTTCTTTTCATTCAAGGCTTTGCCATTTAAGCCATAGCTCCACTTCTGCATTATTTGCATTATTTTAATAATTAATTGGTGATAAGGGTTTCCACAGACTTTCTTAGTATGGCTTGATTTGAACCTGATCCTCAGAGCTCAGATTCCTCAGTAACCAGGATTACAGGCATGAGCCCCTGGCACCTGGCTACCATTACCCTTCAATGCTTACTCCAAGCCTGTTTAGTCAATGCAGAATGTGCAATGATAGAGAAAATTAGCATGACCCCTACCTTTTTTTTTTTTTAGTCCGTCGTGGGGCTTGAAATCTGGGCTTGGACACTGCCCCTCAGCTCTTCAGCTCAAGGTGAGCACTCTACCACTTGAGCCACTGGTTTCCTAGTGGTTTATTTGAGATAAGAGTTTCACGGACTTTCCTGCCCGGGCTGGCTTTGAATCGCGATCCTCAGATCTCAGCCTTGGGAGTAGCTAGGATTACAGGCGTGAGTCATGGGCAGCCGGCGACCCTTACCTTCTTTAATGGTCCTTCCAAGGCCACAAGGGCCTCTGTTTCTTACATATTGCAAAACTCACTAAACAATATAAGCAATAATTAGGAAGTGAGATATAGGTGGTAAGTTAAGCCACACTATCAGCAGTAGCTGTCTTTATTCAACCTTTCATCTTACTCTCATTTAATATCATCTAATTTAATTTATTCTCTCATGGGAAGCAAATAGAATCAGAAAATAATAATTATTGTTCCTCATATCAGGTGAGTCATGCTAAGATGCTTTCCAAAAATAATAATAAGAGTTTACTGAGCTAGAACAGGGAATACATAAGCAGGTTAAGTTCATCTGTCCTGTTACATATTGCACACTTACTAAAACAGAGTGGGGACAGTGCCCAAGCCCAAAGTTCAAGCCCCACGACTGACAAAAAAAAACAAAAAAGATAAAAAACAGAGTGAAATGGTCTCTTTATATTAAAAATGCCTTCTCAGGTAAGCTGGGCTATTTCTAATTTCTTTTTTTTTTTTGTCAGTAGTCGGGCTTGAACTCTGGGCCTGGGCACTATCTCTGAGCTCTTCAGTTCAAGGCTAGAGCTGTACCACTTGAGCCACAGCTCACACTTCTGGCTTTCTCTGTGTATGTGGTTCTGAGGAATCAAACCCAGGGCCTCATTCATGAGAGGTAAGCACTCTACCACTGAGCCACCTTCCCAGCACTATTTCTAAACCTTTAAGGACAGGATAGATAGAAACTGATCCCTAGGCTCCTCCTGGGGTTATGAGACAATCCCTTACTAACCTGGCTGTCAGGTCTGGCAGAGCATCCATGGTAGAGAATAGATGACTGATATGATAGGACATCTAGAAGGTTCACAACATTGACAGTGGGAAATGGTTTCTTCATTTTAGTAACTAGCTTGACAGGCTTAGCACTGGAGGAAATGTATCACAATGCTGCTGTGATTCCTGCTTTAGGGAAAGGCAGGGAGATGATCAGAACCACTGTTTTTACTGTAGAGCCTTGCATATTTTTGATGCTCTCTTAATTTCATGGAAGTAGAAAGTCTAAATCTACTTGGACAATTACAAAAGAAATGATGAGAAATTCCATGAGCTAGCGAGTGATATTTCACATAATAATGTGAGAATGCTGACTAAATATTACACATATCATAGAACCTACAGGAGGGAAGGGCAGAGATAAGCAATAAAAAATCTTTGCATGGGATAATTGTCTTCTTAATAACAATAATAAACAAGAATCATCCTATTAACTACATTTGTGAATGATAATACCTGAACTTGCTATGTATATGGTAATAGTTTTAATAGTTTATTTCCCTTTTAGATTTCCTTGTTGGAAAAGGCTGGATTTGGAGGTGTTCTTCTATATATTGATCCTTGTGATTTACCAAAGACTGAAAATTTTAAACATGACATTTTCTTTTTTTATTTTATTTTATTTTATTTGAGAACATACTGTTCAGAGGGGTTACAATTACATGGGCAGGATAATGCGTACATTTCTTACCAAGCATTGCAGCCTCCTCCTTTGTTTACCCTTCACATCCCTTCCCAGCCTCCCTCCTCCCCCCCACCCAATCATACACCCCCTCTCCCCCACACCGACATTGTAAAGCTGGTTTTGACATGACATTTTGTACTTCTCATTGTTGCAACAGGTCTACCTGAATCCTTAAACGACTTGTTTGTCCCCATCTCCTCCACATGTTATACTGACATCAAATATAGTGAAAGCGGGGGTTACACTGTGGGGGAGGGACATACAGAGCAACAAAGAAATAATCGTATAAATGCGTTAGAAACACATGCATGAAAGAAACGAAAACATTAAAATACATATTTAAGGGTTCGTTTTCCTAACATCACATTATCTGACCTTTTCTGCTTGACTCATACCTATACTAGATATTGCAAATAAGGGAAACCATAGGACCTATGTTTCTTTGGGCCTGGCTTACTTCACTGGCTTGGAAAAAATTATAAACATGACATTTTCATGGTGAACCTGAACCCTCGAGGAGACCCTTCCACACCTGGTTATCCGAACATTGGTGAATTTGTTCTTGGACTTTTTGGGTTGTGATTTGTAAGTTGATGCTAGCTAAATTAACCAAGAAATAACAAAATCAAAATTTGCACAACTACACATTTTTAAAGAGACAGCAAATATCTTATTGCACACATGAACAAATACATACATGTGAAATGTCAAAAGTGCCTTAAATCAGCTGTAATAATTCTATGACAGTCTATGTCAGCCATTTCTAAGGCTAGGGAAGCTGTCAAAGGAAATGCTAGAGAAGTCTCCCCAAAGAGAAGGAGCCTTATTGATTCCTCCTGTTTCTGGCAGCATCTGACCACAATCTTAGTATCACATATCCTTTGTCTCAGTAAGCTGTTTTGTTTCGTGGTAGTCGGGATTCTGTGTCCAAGAGAAAAGGACTGATTTTGGAGCAGTTCTCTGCACCATTGAGTTTCTGTCCAATGGCTGTATCACTGACAAATACCCTGTACATTTAATTCGGTTGAGAAAAATGCTCTTTACACTTTTTCTCTTTCTTTTCTTCTTTTTCTTCTTTTCAGTCGTGGGGCCTAAATTCTGGGCCTGGACACTGTCCATCAGCTCTTCAGCTCAAGGCTAGCACTCTACCACTTGAGCTACAGCACCACTTCCAGCTTTTTCTGCTTATGTGGTGCTGAGGAATCCAAACTAGGGCCTTATGCATGCAAGGCAAGTGCTCTACCACTGAGCTACCTTCTCAGCCCTCTTTACACTTTCATTTTTTGTCAGTCGGGGGCCTGAACTCTGGGCCTAGGCGCTGTCCCTCAGCTTTTCAGCTCAAGGGTAGGGCTCTACCACTTGAGCTGCAGCACCACTTCTGGCCTTTTCTGCTTATGTGGTACTGAGGAATCAAACCCAGAGCCTCATGCATTCAAGGCAAGTACTTTACCACTGAGCCACCTTCCCAGCTTGCCTCTTTACACTTTTTATCCAGAGTGATACTTATTGACCATGACAATTTAATTAGTAATTAAACTTATCAAAATAAAATTGTCCATATGTTCTGTGAGTGTTTTTCCTTCTTTCCACCAAATATTATAAAAAAATGTTATTCATCTTTCTCAAATCCAGCTGTCTTTTCTCTATTTGTACTAGCATTACCAATCAATTAGTAACTTTCTCCAAGGGGATAGTACATTGAATCAGATTAAAAACGTTTTTTTAATGTAATTACTTATAGTTTGTGATTTACTGCTTTGTCTATTATAATCCACACAAGCATATATTTTTAGGAACTCACTATACTTTGTGGGCCTTTTATCTGTCTTTCAAATTTTGAACTAAAGATTATTAGTTGTCTACATACAATTTCTAGATTTCATTGTAAATAGTCTAGCTTCTCATTCATTAATCTTATTGTAATGTGCTATAATTACTCTGATTCAGTAGGCTACACTTGGCAGCTGTCTGTATCAAGTTGCCCAAAATAGACTATATCTACCTATTTTGGTAAGTTGTCTAGTTGACAGTATTTATTCTTAATAAATTTCTTGACGCAGATTATTTTTTTCTTTTATTTAATGTGAAAATACTGTACAGAGGGGTTACAATTACATGGGCAAGATAGTGAGTACATTTCTTATCAAGCATTGTAGCCTCCTCCTTTGTTTACCTTCCCATCCCTTCCCATCCTCCCTCCCCCAATCTTACCCCCCCCCACAAGTTGTAAAGTTCGTTTTTGACATGACAACTTGTACTTCTCATTGTTGCAACAGGTCCACCTGTATCCTTATTTAAACGACTTGTTTTTCCCCTTCCCCTCCACAAATTATAATGACATCAAATAAAGTGAAAGCAGGGGTTATACTGTGGGGGAGGGACATACAAAGCAACAAAGAATAATCTTATAATTGCATTAGAAACAAATGCATGAAAGAAAAAAACATTTAAAATACATATATTAGGGCTCATTTTCCTAACATCACCTTATTTGATCTTTTCTGCTTGACTCATACATATACTCGATATTACAAATAAGGGAAATCATGGGACCTATGTTTCTTTGGGCTTGGCTTACTTCACTTAATATAATTTTTTCCAAACCTTTCCATTTCCTAACAAATGGGGCAATGTCATTCTTTCTGATGGAGGCATAGAATTCCATTGTGTATATATACCACATTTTCTTGATCCATTCATCTACTGAGGGGCATCTGGGTTGGTTCCAGATCTTAGCTATGGTAAATAATGTTGCAATAAACATAGTTGTGCTGGTAGCTTTAGTGGGGTATTGTTTGTAAACATTTGGGTAAATGCCCAAAAGTGGGACTGCTGGATCATAGGGCAGCTCTATGTGGAGTCTTTTGAGGAACCTCCATACTACTTTCCAAAGTGGTTGAACAAGTTTACACTCCCACAAACAATGAAGTAAGGTTCCCTTCTGTCCACATCCCCTCCAGCATCTGTTGTTGTTAGAGTTTTGATTTTTGCCATTCTAACTGGGGTGAGGTGGTATCTCAATGTTGTTTTGATTTGCATTTCTTTTATGGCTAGGGAGGTTGAGTGTTTCTTCATGTGTCTATTGGCCATCCTTCTTTCTTCTTCAGAGAAGTCTCTCTTTAGGTCATTAGCCCACTTATTTATTGGGCAGTTGTTTCTTTGAGGATTTGTTGTTGGGGGATTTAATTTTTTGAGTTCCAAGTATATTTTAGATATGAGACCCTTGTCTATTGTATGGCTAGTGAAGGTCTTCTCCCAATCCGTCGGCTTTCTATTGATCTTGCTAGCTATGTCCTTTGCCATGCAGAAGCTCTGTAGCTTAATGCAATCCCATTTTTCCAACCTTTCTTTGATTTGTTGTGTTTCTCGGTCTCTATTAAGAAAATTTCGGCCTGCGCCAAGGACACCGACATTACATTACAGACCCAGATTATTTTATAAAAGCAGAATTCAGTCATAGCAAAATTTTAGCAAAGTCTTAAGGACTTTTAAGATGATTTTTTTCTTTTTATTTGAAAATTCACAAATGTGGTGTATACAGACTCTTGGTACTTATCTTCCATTCTCCTGTAATAAGAATGTTAAAATCATCAAATTCACACAATCAATGTAATAAAAGATTTACAGATTTTATTCAAAGCTCCCCAGTTTGCTACTAGTCTTTTCCGAACCTCTGCCCTTCATTCCTCTCTTTCCCTTTCCCTTCCTTTTCCCTTTCCTCCTCCTCTCTCTTCCCCATTTATTCTTTCGGCACATCTGAATGCTAACATGTTTTGTAGAAGGTCCCTCAATTGAGCATGTCTGAAACTTTCTAATGAATAGAGTCAGGAGCAGTAAGAAAATCTTCTGATCTACTGATAGCATATCAATAGGTCCACAGATTTTGCATGTCTCACCTCATGATGCTTATCTTTATTCCTTCTATTACTGTGATGTTGGTTGGGTTTCCTGCTGTGTTGTTTTTCTTTGGAACAGTAAGTATCTCCTGAGAGATGCTATGAGGCTGTGAGCATCCTATTTCTCCTCATACTTTACCCTAGGAATATGAAGAATTATCAATAGCTCCTGTCTGTTGCAACTATTCATATGGTATTTTCAATTGGTGTTTTTCTATTTCTCTTATTTATTTAGAATGTGTAAAGGAATACTTCTAAAATATTGAGTAATCACATTGGCTACATACTTAAACAATAGCGAATGACTATGCAAAAATTTATGCAAAAATTACTAGATGGGCTTCTTAATTCTAATGATTATATACCAGTGAAGTACATGGTAATATCTACTATGTTCTTCAATTCTCTTGTATAGATCTCACAAGAAAACTTACATTAAAAATATAATGTTGATGGAGTGAAAACTTCCTACTTACACATGTAGTTTTATATAGTAGAAAGAAAAGGTAAAACTAAAATTCATTCTATTTTTTGGCCTAGAATAGAAGAAGTTCTGACTAACTACCATGATTTATATTGCTGGCTTTGATTCATTCAAATATTCTCAATATTCTCTGAAACATTATCAATATCTTTAAGTCTTATGGTTTTATTGATCTTTAAAAATATAATCCAATACTTCATAGATTTTTTTACCTTAGGGGTAGGAATAAACTAGAATGAACGGTGTGGATTATGAATAAAACCTATAAATAATGTTTTTTTTAACGTCAACCAATTAACTGACTTCCTATACTACAATACTGTCAGTTAAATTATTAGATGAACTTAATTTAAAACTATTTTGATTTACAATATTAAGAACTCTATTTCTGTAATTAATTTTAGAGAAACAAAGTTCTAATGAAGATGATTAGAACAAATGAAAGTCCCAAGGGTTATTTTTAAACTGGATCATTTGGTTTTCACTATCAACAAAGTAAATCAAATGGTGTAATGCCTAGTCTATTTGATCCACTTAGATTGTTCAGCCTATTAAAATACTAACATTTTTGTTTTCTCTGTACATTATCTTACATTTCACACTACCATTTACTATTTTCTATGTAAAAGATGCACCAATTAAACATTTGTACCATAAATGACAAATGGATACTTCCTGTATCCCCATCCTTACTTAGTTAAGAATGCCTCATCACTTCAAAGAGTTTTTTTATTTATTTTTTATTGTGAAAATACCGTACAGAGGGGTTATAATTATATGAGCAAGGTAATGAGTACATTTCTTATCAAGCATTGTTGCCTCCTCCTTTGTTTCCCCTTACCATCTCTCCCCCCACAAAGTTGTAAAGTTCGTTTTTTGACATAACGACTTGTACATCTCATTGTTGCAATGGGTCCAGCTGTATCCCTGTTTAAAGAATTTGTTTTTTTCCTTCCCCTCCACAAATTATACCAACATCAAATACAATGAAAGCAGGGGTTATACTGTGGGGGATGGATATACAAAACAACAAAGAAATCATCTTATAAATATGTTAGAAACAATCACAAGAAAGAAAGAAAACTTTTGAATACTTATCTTAGGGTTTATTTCATCAACTTATCTGACCTTTTCTGCTTGTCTCAGACATATACTAGTTATTGCAAATAAGGAAAACCATGGGACCTATGTTTCTTTGGGCCTGGCTTACTTCACTTAATACAATTTTTTCCAAGCTTTCGATTTCCTAACAGGTGGGGAAATGCCATTCTTTCTGATGGAGGCATAGATTTCCATTGTGTATATATACCACTTCAAAGAGTTTTGAGTCCAATTACTCACTGACCATAATAAACCTTAGATTATCAAGACTGACTTTTCTCGTGATACAAAATTTTCAAGCTAAAACTTGGAAATAAAACACTTCAAACATAGTGCACATGCTGTCACTGTTTAAGCTCAAAATGTGTCTTATGGAATATTTATTCAGTGTCAGTATCAGTTGTTTATTGCTAGGGAGCATAACCAAATATTTCGATCTCTTCAAGTTGCATTGTACTCATAAGTTGGCATTCTTAATTGAAACTCCTTTGTATAACTATTTAGAGATAATAAAAAATTAAATAAATTGCATAAAAGAGAATATCAGTGTTCATTTCCACAGAATATAATGCAAGTTGATTGTGCTGTCTAAAGGAAACTCCACATGATATCCCATCTTGTTAATACCCTCATAATTATTTGTTAGTATGGAATTAGAGCAGAGAGTAAATTGTTGCTAAATTACCCATCTTCCCATAATTCAGAAAAGAATGCCTTGAGATATTCTGTACATATGTAAAGCTTTATTTTCATTAAGTAGTAGGAGTCAAATCAACGTTTCGTCTCTGGGTACAATGCATTGTGACAATACCACCATTTCCCTCCTTTACCCATATCTTCACCCCACCCAAGTTTCTTGATTCCATTCATATATGTACATTAAATAATATGAAATTCTTTTAACTAAAATAATCTTTTATGTTCATCAGACACATTAATGTATTTTCTTAATCCCTTGATACTTCTCAAATATACAAAAAAATATTCTGCTGTAGCTGTACACTGGTGGCTCATGCCTGTAATTCTAGCTACTCAGGAGATTGAGCTCTGAGGATCGCAGTTGGAAGCCATTGCCACTACCACTAGAAAATTGGAAGTGGAGCCTTGATTCAAAGTGGGAGAGTGCTAGTGTTGAGCAAGAAAAAAAAACCTGAAGGACAGTGCCCAGCCCTTGAGTTCAAGCCCAGTAACTGACAAAAACCATCTTATTGTTAACTATGTAGAGCAAGAAGGAACCACACAACTTGGTAGTGAATCAAGTTTTGCACTGTGTGAGAGGGGGGTGATTCAAAATAGGCTGCAGGAGACAGAGTAACAAGAAGAAAAAGTGGTTACAACCTCATGCAGAGTATACAGAGGTGGGTGGAAATCCCTGCAGAGTATGTCAAAGGTGGCAGGTGTCAATAAAGTATTTGTTTTTAAATGACAGTGTGGAGAACAATGGGTTTAACCTTTCATGGTCCGCCAATTGTGAGTAGATGTTTTGATTTAGTAAACTTTGTTGTAGAGAATCCTTCCTATGCCTTTCCAGAGTCTAAGCCTGATGGACGGTGAGGGAGATGGGAGGCGCACAGCTTTGATGATCACCTTTGTGAGGATGTCTTTAGTTTCTTTTGCTGTTTCAACTATACCAATGTATGTTTCAACATTGCATATACATGCATACATACCTGTGTGTATATATGTGTATGTGTTTTAAGTGTTTCTATACCAAAAGTATATCCTCAAACTTAAAGCATATAAGCACTGAATAGCTTAGCCAGACACTCAAATAAATGGTGTGTGAGTTACGGTAAAACCATAACTATAACACTATCAGTAACTTCTAGAAGGAGTTGTATATTCTCTAAAATCATTCGTTAGCTACATATGTTAAAACCACAAAGAAAGCTAGAGAGTTGTGGTATAAATATAAAAATAAGAGAATGAGAAATAGAAATGAGAATTATCTTTAATGAACAGTCTTTTGGTAGGGCTAAAATATGTAATAGAAAACCATTCTTCATTTTTCTTACAAATTTTATGCTGGTTATGATGTTAATTTTAGTGCTACCAGCAAGTAACTGCCTGGCAAATAAATCAAAATCAAAGCTATTTCTTTCCATTTGATTTGGTGTTGAAATGTCCTTATACTTTATTTACTGAAATTCGTATAGATTTGAAGCTTTGTGTCTATGAACCATTCTGTGCTCTTATGAATCTTTTTATCCTTTGGTTGAAATTCTGCAGAAGAATGACTTCTCAGTTGTTTTACTCTAGTGAAGTGTATCAAACAACACAGTTTACTTAATATTCCCAGTGTTACAATTCAGTGGATGTGTGTTGTTTATCTACTTCTCATTCCATATTACCCCTGCCAACCAAAACCATTCAAAGAATAAAGAGCATCACTGTAATTTGTGACAAGTCTTCACCAGGAGTTCCTGGTCCAGTTACCAGGACAAATGTCTAAAGACTGACATGAGTTAGTACTAAATCAACTGAGACAATGTTGAACTATGCCCTGACTAGAACAGCAGAAAATATAAATATGTGTCTAGTTGTCAAAGCAATATGTTTGATATTCACAGCATGAAATGCCTTGACACTTGGTTGGGGAAAAATAAAATGTGCCTGCGTTCTTTCCATTTCACTCTCTCTGACTTGTGTTTCTTGGCATGTGTTTTAAAACCTTAGATGTGCATGAAATATATATTTCCACTTGACTGTTAGAAACCGTAAAGAGGATTATTAAGCACCAAAAAATTTCATAAATTTAAGTATCAAGTATGAAAAATATGAGTTATATAAGTTCAAAGCCAGTTTTGTTAACAAAAATTTCATCTTTCTCTGCAAGGAAACTTCCTGTTGATCATTGAAATACCTAAGATTATAGCCTATGGAGAACAATTTTGAGTGGTTATTGTTCTTAAGAGATCAGTGTGTTCCCTAATACATTTGTCATTCAAAATATTCTTTATTGTTGTGCTGGGAAATCTTTACTTTAAACAAGTGGCCAATAATGAGATTTTACTATCAGAGTTCTACATAAATATGTAGTGAATTCTGATAATAATAAAAACCATCTGCTTAAAAATATTTACCAATGAATCCTGAGTTGTTTAACTTGTGTTCTAGCCATATTCTACCAATATGATTTTGTCTTTATCATACAAGTTAAATAAGGGAGGTAAGAAAATAACGGAGACAATGTGATCTGATATCAAATCAACAATTTAAATTTAATGCTGAAGAAGTTGAGATTTCGTTTTACATTCAATATATGCTGGTGGGCAGCATTCAAGGAAAAATATAAAATACAGATAGAAAAATCTAAACCTATAAACTGTACCAATTATAGCATCAAAAATTTGATTGAACTATTTGTGGTAACCATAATCTGAGAGCACGTCTATCACAAACAGTAACCACACTTTGTAAAGTGAATAAATAGAACAATTAATTAATTTTAAAAAAGGAACAATATTAACAAAATTGAGTTTGTTCATCTATGAAATTATGTAGGATATTTTGTTGGAATAAATTTAAAATCTGTCATTTCTCTAGTTATACTTATTGTTGGAAAATGCAGTTATCTTTCTCAAAGACTCACAATGTTCTTTAATAATGAGTACAATTCATGGGTCTTGGCAATAAATGAGGAAATATCCATAAAATAATCTAAAGAATAGGAATAGACCTGAGGAATCAAAAAGTCTGTTGATCAACATATTTCATCCTCCCACTCAATTTTCATGTGTCCAAATCTACAATGTTGAGGGCTTCTTATCTGTAATGTGGGATTTTTCTCTTGATAATCTTAAAAATCCTACAGAAAATATTGCAGGCATGACTAATATGCAAGTATAAAATGACAAAATTCCATATGTTATTTTTATATTCACTAATCAAATGGTAAAACAACATAAAGACAATAGCAATCCCCTTGTAAGCCCTCAAGTTAATAACAACCCCTATTATTGCATTTCATTAACAATCAGGTCTTCTGAATTTTTCCCAAAAATTTGCATAAAATCATTTCAGTTTGTATAACTAGAACAATGCTAAACCATAGTATTATTTGTATTTACCATTCAATATAATGTATGTACTATGTTTTATTTAAAATACATACAATATATAAATATATAACACATAAATAATATATGTAACATAATTAGATATGTATATATTATATGTACATTATATTATAATATTTATGTGAGTATGTATATGTAGAGAAACAGACACAGAGAGAAGAGTCACAAAAGAATGTATACTGGAACTTCTTGTATTTCTCAACAATACTGGTAGAAATAAGAAATTTTTTAGTTTAATTTTTGCAATTTTGAATTTTTCATTTTTATTGTATGTATTTTGTGTGTATTTGTATGTATTGTATGTATTTTATTGTATTTTTATTGTATTTATTTTTATTGTAAAGTTTCCATAGAGAGGGGTTATAGTTACATGAGTAAGGTAATGAGTATATTTCCTATTAAGCATTATTACCCCATCGTTTGTTTTTCCCTACCATCCCTTCACTCCCTACCTCCCCAACACCTTCTTCACCCCTCTAAATTGTAAAGTTCATTTTCAACATAGTGTCTTGTACATCTCATTGTTACAATGGGTCAACCTGTATCCTTGTTGCAGCATTTTGTTATTTCCCTTTCCTTCCCCAAATTAGAAAGATGTATATACAAGGTAGAGGGCACCAGAATCAAATACAGTGAAAACAGGGGTTATACCATGGGGTAAGAACATATGAAAGAAACAAAAAAATCACATAGTACATTACAAGTACATTTAAAACGACAACAAGAAAAATAAAAACCTCTTGTGTCCCTATCATAGGGTTCATTTCACTTAGCATAATCTCATGCGGTCATATGTGCATAGCTTTTGAGGTTTTCTGCTTGTTTGGTAAGATTTTCCTAGACATATGCTAGTTATTACAAATGAGGAAAACCATGGGACCTATGTTTCTTTGGGACTGGCTTACTATACTTATTGTAAGTTTTCCAAGTTTTTCCATTTCATAACTAATGGGATCATATTATCCCTTCTGATGAAGGCATAAAATTCACACACACACACACACACACACACACACACACACACACACACACACACACACACACACACACACCACATTTTCTTGATCCATTCATCTATTGAGGGGCATCTTGGTTGGTTCCATATCTTAGCTATAGTGAATAATGCTGTAATACACATAGTTATGCTGGTAGCTTTAGTATAGCCTAGTTTGTGATACTTTGGGTAAATGGCCAAAAGTAGGATTATTGGGTCATAGGGGAGGTCTATGCTGAGTCTTTTGAGGAACTTCCATACTGTTGTCCAAAGTGGCTGAACAAGTTTACATTCCGAACAACAAGGAAGTAGGGTTCCTTTTGGTCACATTCCCTCCAACATCTGTTGTTATTAGATTTCTTGATTATACCCATTCTAACTGGGATGAGATGGAATCTCAATGTTATTTTGATTTGCATTTCTTTTATGGCCAGAAAAATTGAACAGTTCTTCATGTGTCTATTGGCCATTTTTATTTCCTCTTCAGAGAATTCTGTCTTTAGGTCTTTAGTCCACGTATTAATCAGGCGGTTGTTTCTTTGTGGCTTTGTTGTTGGGGGATTTGATTTTTTGAGTTCTAATTATATTTTGATATGAGGCCCTTGTCTGTTTTATGGCTAGTGAAGATCTTCTCCCAATTTATGGGCTTTCTATTGATCTTGCTAGCTATGTCCTTTGTCGTGCAGAAGCTTTGCAGTACAAGATTTGCAGTTTAATGCAATCCCGTTTGGGCAATCTTTTTTTTGATTTGTTGTGTTTCTGAGTCTTTATTAAGAAAATTTTGGCCTGTTCCAAGAAGACCTAGGGTTTCTCCTATTCCTTTCTGTAATATTTTCAGGGTGTCTGCTTTGACTCTGAGGTCTTTGAGCCATTTGGAGTTGATTCTGGTGCAGTGTGTTATATAAGGATCTAGCTTTAGTTTTCTACAGGTGTTTAACCAAGTTTGCCAGCACCATGTAATGAAGAGGCTGTCTTTCTTCCATTCTATTTTTTAGCTCCCTTATCGATTAGGTGGCTGTAGGTCTGTGGATTAATTTCTGAATCTTCAGTTCTATTGCATTGGTCCTGAGGTCTGTTCATGTGCCAGTACCAAGCTGTTTTGATTACTATGGCTTTGTAGTAGAATTTGAAATTTGTTATTGGTATTCCTTCCTGTTCTTTCTGCTAAGGATTGTTTTTGCTATTTGGCATCTTTTATTGTTCCATATAAATTTTTGGGTTGCTTCTTCTATTTCCTTGAAGAATGAGGTTGGAATAATGATAGGTATCACATTGAATTTGTAGATAGCCTTGGGAAGTATTGCCATTTTCACAATGATGATCCTTCCAATCCAGGAGCATGGGAGGTTTTTCCACTTCCTAAGTTCTACTGTAATTTCTTTTTTCGAGATTTTAAAGTTTTTGTCATAACGGTCCTTCACTTATTTAGTTAAGTTAACTCCTAGGTATTTTAATATTTGTGGGGCTATTACAAAGAGTTACTTTCCTGATTTCAGCCTTGCTTTTCTAGTTATTAACATACAGAAAAGCCATTGATTTTTGAAGGTTAATTTTATACCCTGCTACTTTGTCAAAATTTTGTATCTGCTCGAGTAACTTGAGAGTGGAGTCAATGGGGTTCTTTCAATGTACATTTATGTCATCTGCAAAGAGGGAGCGTTTTATTTCATTTTCCCTATTTGGATCCCTTTATTTGAAATTTTGAGGTTAAGTGTGAAGATAAATTGCAAGAGTAGTGCAAAGCTTTCTCATAGCATTTACCCAGATTCATCAGTTGTTTGTGTTTGTTCCATCAGCATTACAATTTGTCCTCTGGGAAGGTGGCTCAGTTGTAGAGTGCTTGCTTTGCATGCATGAGGCCCTGGTTTCAATTCCTCAGCATCACATAAGCAGAAAAAGTTGGAAATTGTGCTATGGCTCAAGTAGTAGAGTGTTAGCCTTGAGCTGAAGAGCTCAGGGACAGTGCCCAGGACCAGAGTTCAGGTCACACAACTGACAAAAAAAGAAAGAAAGAAAGAAAAAGAAAGAAGGAAGACTACATATGCTGAGGTGAGCTCATGGATCAAAAGAGAGTGCAACCATGCATGAGACCTGAGTTCAAACCTGAGTAAATTTGTTCTTAACTGTATTCAAAATATTCAAGTACCATTTAATGTACATGTGTATGCATTGTTTGACACTGAGTGGTAGCTATCCTTCCTCTTTTTTTCTGAAAATTTCAGTCTGTAATATGTAAGGACAGATAGAGTCACAGATAATGTTACAATAAAGCCATAGGTGTCAGGAAACTTAATACTAATACAAAAATAGGTTTTCATCATGGTGTACAAATTTCATTAGTTGCAAAAATGAATTTTACAGGTGCTTTTACTCCTAATCCAGAGGCATTCTGTGAGCATGGCTGCTTCATTGCATCTTGATATTCTGTAATCTGGATCAGTTCCTTGATCCAGAATTGGGTTTTATGTCTTCACATTTTTTCAAGAGTACATATCATTTCCTTGGTGAAATATCTCCCAATTCTGGTTTATTTGGTGTTTCTCTCTAATTAATTCAGATTACATATTTTTCTTTAGCAGAAATATTTCATAGTTACATTTTTTTCTTCTCAAGTCATTGTATCAGGAGATGTCAGTCCTGACACTGCTAATATTTAGTTATTTAACATGGAATGTGACACGTTTCGACAATAGTTTATTTCCTCTCCATTTCATAAATAATATGGGAAGCTATATCTTGAGACTGTATAGGTATTCTATTTTTCCAAACTTTACCCACTAGTTTTAACAATCATTAATGATTCTTGCCTAAGTCATTCATTACTAGGTTGGTTTCCAGATATAAATTTTCTAAACCCAGTTCTTTTAAAATATTATTAAAGATCATAGTACTGTAAGTAAAAGATTTGCTTCCTCTGTTTGTGCATTTATCTTTGTTCTGTTTTATATCAAGAACAATTTATTACTTTAAATATTACTAATTCTTTTCATTTGTAAATAGAAGAGAATTAGTACTATTTCAGTTGAGAAAGTTATTTAGAAATAAATATGTAATTGCTGAGTCTATCGACCAGTGCTGAACTATCACTGTTTAAGTCATTTCAGTTGACAAAGCTAGGGAAGAGGTCTGGGAAATAGATGCTGGAAGACAGAAAGCTGTAAAACTAAGCACTGGTGCATCACATTTGTAATCATAGTAACTACTCAGGAGGCCGAGACATAGGAGTTAGCCTAAGAAGAGAAATCACTGATGTTCTTATTTCCAAGTAACCAGAAACTTGCTGGAAGTGAAGGTATGGCTCATGTAGTATAGTGCCAGGTTGAGCCAAAAACACAAGCAAGAGTGCAATGCCCCAGAATTGCATAGGTAGTACAAATACAGTGCTCTCTATATATACACAGATACTGATAGTTTCAGTTCCAACCAAAGATGTGTAAAGTTGATAAATCTTCCCTTTCCCCTAATTGTATGTTTCCTTTTTAAATAAAATAATACATGTGTATTTTCTATTGTGACCATTTAATTCATATAAACTGTCACACAGGATAAATTGTCATCTCTAATTTTTTCCATACTTTGTATTTTAAAGAGACACAAGTTTTGTTTTGTTTTGTTTTTTTAGAAAGTAAACTTGGCTGACATCTCCAGGTGCAAGTTGTGAGAGTGGATTTGGTTTATAGGACTTCTATTGGACCTTAACATTTGCAGGAAACAGAGGACATAGCTCTCTGTTAGGAACATACCTTGCTCGATGAGGAAGAAGAAAAGCGATCCAAACACAAGTGAATTTGTGATCTAACAGATAGGACCATTAGTGGGCCAAACGCCCAGTCCTTTATATTAATACTTTTTTGTTGTTGTTGTTGGTTGTGGGGGCTGAACTCTGGGCCTAGGCACTGTCCCTCAGCTCTTCAGCTCAAGGCTAGGCCCTACCACTTGAGCCACAGTGCCATTTCCAGCTATTTTCTGCTTATGTGGTGCTGAGGAATCCAACCCAGGGCTTCATGCATGCAAGGCAAGAACTCTACCACTGAGCCACCTTCCCAGCCCATTATTAATACTTTTATATGTCACTGGAATGGAATTTGAACTCAGCTCTTCTCACTGGCTAGGTCATCATTCTCCTGAAGGAGTTAAACTTCTATAACCTCTTTTGTTTGTTGTTGTTAGTTATATTTTGGTCTTGGAGTCTAGTGGTTTTTATGCCTAGACTGATATTGAACCATGATCTTCCAGATTGAAAGCTTCTCAGTGGCTAAGGTTACATACATGAGTCAATATTCCTCTCATAATAAGGTCAAGTCTTCTTTTATTTTTTTTAATTTGGGGCTTGAGCTCACAGCCTGGGCACTCTCACTGAGCTTTTTCATTCAAGGCTAGCAGTCACTGAGCTACAGAACCACTTCAGGTTTTCTAGGGGTTAATTGGAGATGACCATTTCATGGAATTTCCTTCTCAGGCTTGCTTTGAATTGCCATCCTCAGATCTCAGCTTCTTGAAAAACTTGAATTACAGGCATGAGCCACATGCCACCATCATGGCCAAGTCTTGTTGTCCCTTTTGCAACTAGGCATTGAAGATAAGCATCTCCAAGCATGACATCATATTGAGTGACGTAATTTTCTGTACTTAAAAGCAACACTGAAAATTTTAAAATCCGGAGGATCTCTGCCACTAAACATCACAGAAACCATGGCAAGCTCCCTAGTCAGATGAAACATCACCTGATAGCATCTGAAGAGGACACTACTACGTTGACCACAGAAACATTAACTATATCTCTGCTTATGTGTTAGAAAGGCGAGACAGACTGGTATTGGGCAGTATGATAGCCAAAAGCAATGTGTTGCCCTGAATTTAAATTAATTAAAACCAAGTAAAATTTAAAATCCAATCTTCTAGCTAAATTCCAAAAGCTTAGATACCAATGTCACTTCTACTGAGGATTCTTTTCAGGAAGAGACATTTTATTGGTGTGTAAATCAAGTGGAAGTAGACCTCTAAAATTGTGACTTTATGTAGAATGTGATGGTTATCTATGTTTTATATTTCTGTAAGCCCATTTTTGTACACAATCTTCATAACCAAGGACTGTTGTGTGTGTGTGTGTGTGTGTGTGTGTGTGTGTTTACCCTTGTATTATGTGAAAACTGAATATACAAAGCAGATTCTAAGAGCCACATGGTTTAGTGTTGAACCAACACATAGTTGAGTGTTCCTAAAGTAAACATTTTCCAATTCCAGAATTCTCTGAAGAGGTATTAAATTTTAAGTATGTGAAAATAAATCTTGTAATGCTACTTTAAAATGCTATTGCATTTGCTTCAAACTGCTGGCATTGTAAATTTTAGTCCTATACAATTTTATTTGAGAGATGTATCCTAGATGAGAGAATAAAAATGAGGTCTACTTTTGTTTTGTCTCTCAACAGCCATTCAGTCCTAAATTTCTCAGAAACAGTTGAAAAATTAAAACTTTGGAATACTAAATTTTGAAGGAAAATCATCTAAGCCTTAGGCTTCAGATATATGATCATATATTAATTTTGCAATAAATTATTAGGTCTTTTGCATGTGAAATTAACTCTGTCTACAGGCAACTGTAACACATGAACTGCCCTTTTCCAGACACCCAAGGAAGAAGAACTAAGGTCATCTTCACATTCACAAACATAGCAGTTTATACACATGTCCACACGCTGTGTGATGATTGCACACCTATTCCCTTCTGTTAGATATATGAGAGCTGGAACCTTTTCTTCTTTCTCCCTCCCATACTCTGCAATTCCCTGGAACCTGTGACTTGATAATATTATCAAGTGTATATTCATTAAAAATTCTAAGAAAGATGAAAGCCAAAGTGGGTTATACAAATTTATTTGTAATGGAAATTTTAGACTTTTTATGGCTGTGGTTAGTTTTGTATGCAATGAATTTTGTATATATTCTGAAAGATCTCTCAAATATATTTGACCATGGAATTAATTTTTTAGATAAATCATTGAATGGATTATTATTCTTTAATTAATTATACCCTGGGTTTGCTGCCCTGTTCCAGCCACAAATTCTGCAGTTTTATGTCTGTACAAAAAATGTACATTCTGCACCTAAGATTGTACATTTTGTAGTATGTTATGTAAGATGTTATGTTAAAAGCAGTGTGGAAAGTAGGAATGGTGGCATGGTGATAGCAAAACTGACATCTCCTGGAGACACTCTTTATGAGACAGGAGGAAGCAAAGGAGTCCAAAACAAACCAAAATCAACAAGCAAACGAAACGCAGATCCAAGTGATTATTAAAAATTAAAGTTGCAATTTAGATTTGTAATTGAATTTGGGGAATAATGTAAAGTCTGGAAAATCTGTGTATTTGAACTAATCTTTTACTCAGCATGCTCTGTTCCAGTCCATTGGTAACCACGTTAAAAAAATCTGCTTTTTAATTTTAAATACAAATCTTAACAAAACTCTTATGCACCTTCTCTACCCATTCCCTGGGGTGATTTTTCAATTCCAGTCATAAAATAGAATATATAATTTTATCCTGGGGAAAAAGTGACAGTTTTTTTAAATATAATACAGATATGTACAGTTTCAACTATTCAGCCTAACAGATAACATAGGCAATTATTATTAGAATGTGTATTAGAAGGTGTATTATTAGAATACACTTTACTGAAATTTTTTCACTTGTTCTACAAACGCACTTAAGTTGTAACCATGGCATCTTTGAAAAGCTCATTCATTTCAATATTGTAAGAGAGGTTTGGAATTCTTCATAAATGTCAACCTGTATATTAGTATGGAGAAACCTTTTCCACAGTTATGTCCCAGGAACCGGAAAAGGCTTTGCCACATAAAATCAACTGAACCAAACCAAGCAACCAGTATTAAAAGTCAAATAACATAATATTATATGGACCAACCAGAACAGTTTATAAGGTAAAAGTTTTCTAAGAGTAATCACAATGAATAACAAGCATTTTGCAGGTGGTATGTTGATCATAGTTAGATTGAGTCTAACATTTACTAAATATGTGACTGTGTAATCTAGGTGATATTCAGCAGAGGTGATCTTGGAAGAAATTCATTTCCCTAAAATTCTCATGCTGAAATACTGACCCCTGGTACCGCAGAATGCATTTATATTTGGCAATAGAGATAATTAAATTGCAATGAGCCCTAGTCTAATACAATTGTTGCTCTTATAAGAATAGATGAAGACACACACAGAGAAAAGACCATGTAAGTCACAGGGAAACTATGGGCACCTGAAAGCCAAAGAGAGAGGGCTTAGAAGAAACCAACCTTACCAGTACTAAATTTATTTTTTATTGTGTTAGAATGGAATTTTCTTTTTGTGCTTACAGATGTATTTTAATTGTTTTATATTATTACCTGTAGTAGTTGACATTCAACAAAGCAGTTTATGACTATAGTATACCTTGATCAATGTCACCCCTTTCAATAGTCTCACCCAGCCCTCTCCCACTCTTTTGACCCTTTTTTTCTTGACTCCACCCCATTCCTTTTGAGTATCTGAATCCTGGTGCTTTATTTTGCTGAACTTTACTTTTGCCTTTCTAAGGAAGTATACTAGTTGAGATTTCCCTTTTACTTTGATCTTGGACTTATAACTTTTTGCAGCTGTGAGGATACAACTTTTTGCTGTTCATGCCATCTCCTCTGTGATCATTTCTGTCATCTCCCTAGAAAACTCATATAAGAAGAAACCTTAATAGCAGCTTCTTTGACTTTATTATTATAAAAAGTGAAAGGAAAGAGGGAAGATGTTTAGCATGCCTCTAAGATAATATAATTTTAAAAATATGCTAGGTTCACCATTGGGGTAGCTTGTGGGTATCTGTTCCTTATTAGGACGTTAACTGTTCATTGTTAACTGTCCTGCTCTGGCTTATGATTTGATACTCCCCAAGCAAATCAGTATTACCGAGAAGAAACTAGCACCTACAACACGGCCAGGTCTGATGAGACAAGTATTCAGAACTTGCACTCCTACTCTAATCTTGGATGCCCTGGCACACAGTTTAGTTCTTATGGCAACAGTGTGGTTGTGTGAGGGAAGACTAACCTGTCATTCCCCAAGAAGTAATGAATTAGGGTGACTGAAGCTAGGAACTGAAAAGAGCTATACTTTTTAGACTCTCTATGGAGAGTCTTAAAAACATAAGTCAAAGTCCAACAAAATAAGCACCAGGAAATGGGCACTTGTAAGAGGTTAGTGTGGGGCTAAGGAAAGAGAGGAAAAAGAATGAAGGGGGAAGAGGGGAAAATACATGAATTTATTTTATTTACCACAGGATTGAGAAATATAAGGGAGATATAAAGATTGAAGTGGGGTGAAGATGTTGAAGGGCTGACACAGATCGAGATGCATTGTACACATAAACTACTTGGTTAAAAGGCAAAAAAAGTCAATACATAACCTAAAATTAAGATGAGTAAGGGGAGGGGTAGGTTGGGAGGGAGGATGGGTAAGAATGTAGAAAGGGGTGACATTCATCAAGATGCACTGCATTCCTATACTGCTTTGGTAAATGGCAACTCCTTTGTACAACTACTTAAAGATTATTTTTAAAAATTGAAGAGAAAAAAAGAAAGAAATGGGCCAGATAGATCTCAATGATAAGAAGATTTTGATATATTCAAGTGTAATGGTAGTTGATAACACATTTTATGTTTATTACATTTCATTTGTGTATGATTCCAAACTTTACTTACAGCACC
The DNA here is from genome assembly GCF_024711535.1 of Dipodomys merriami. Lineage (NCBI taxonomy): Eukaryota > Metazoa > Chordata > Mammalia > Rodentia > Heteromyidae > Dipodomys > Dipodomys merriami. Next base: position 58,477 of record NW_027202857.1, read on the forward strand.
CTGAAAACACCAGCTCTATATTAAAATCTACTTGGTGACTTCAGAAGAGAACAATATTTATAGGAAGTAGGAAAGTGGAGTTATTGGTGTTCTAGCTACATCAGGGTGTTTTTACAATTGGAATATTACAATAAGTATAAAAAGGTCCTAGTTTTATAGAATGAGAGGCAATTTAAGAGGGCAAAAAAATAAGAATACAAAACATCACCAACAGCAAAATAAGCCAACCAGGACTGAATAACTGTGCTGGTATGGAGAGCTGGTATAGAGACCTCCTAGAATGAGACAAAGATGTAGGACTACCTTGTGCTCCCCATAAATGATGAGAACCCCTTAAATGATGCTAACCGGTCCTCTTTTATGTCTGGGATCCTCTAACATCAGATGAAGTAAAGAAGGAGGTGATCATAACTATTGAGCTATTATGATCCTCTGCCAGGACTATCCTAGACATATACTAATTATTACAAATGAAAGAAGCCCTGGAACTTAAGCTTCCTTGGGTCAGGTTTACTTTACAATATGATTTGTATATATGATGGTATAAAATGATGCTAAGAAAAATGAACTCCACGATGTCTGTGTGTGTGTGTGTGTGTGTGTTTATTTAATGTACTGTATGAAATTCTTCTTTTCTTTTGTTTTGTTTTCCCCTATGTTTTATCCCTGTTGTCAGTGATTTTTTTTCTTGGCACCCTGTGTCTTGCATATACATATATATGATTTGAGGAAGGGAAGGCAAATCACAAAATGGTGAAACAAAGGGTGAAACCATGCAACAGGGACACTCAAAAAACACTATGTTGGAAATGAACTTTATAACTTGAAAGGGGATAGGAAAGTGGGAGAAAACAAGGGAGGAGTAACACTGTTTTGACAAGAAATGTATGCATCACTGTAACCCCATCTGTACATCACTTTTACAATTAAATTACTTTTTTTTTTTTAAAGAGGGAGGTCAGGATGCGAGTCTTGACGTTTATCTGGAGTTTGTACACAGAATGTTGCCTAGAATGAATTCCAGGCAGGCAGCAGAGTAGCCATCTTTGGCGTGGCACCAAGTTGAAGTGGAATAATGAGCTCAGGGCTGGTGTTTGAAAGAGGCAATGAAGTGCAGCCTCTAGTGCAGCCTCTGGCAGTACAGCAGAACACCGGAGGGGCCAGGAGCAGCCCCGGTTGGCAGGCTGAGGGAAACAGACAGTTCTAAGTCATCATTCAGCAGACTGGAGGAGAATAAAGTGAAAGCTCAGAGTCAATGTTGCGAATAATGACAGTCACATCCCACACCGATGACAATCACTAATCAAAAGATAGAACTTTTGGACAAAGAGGAGGTTGGGCTGGATGGTCGTGCGGCAGGTATTGAGTTTCCCTTGGCCGAGAGCCCTTGGAAAAGGTCCAAAGATCTGGAATATTTATGCCCTTTTGTTTATTTTCCCCCCAGTTTCCTAATTCTTCAGTTGTCTATGAGCAATGATTCACAGTTTTAGAATTCTGCCAATGCTAGGAATCTGGGAGATAATTAATCCTCTCATTACTGTTCATATTAAAGATAAAGAAGTAAAATGCTTGACTCTTCAGATGCATGATTAAATACTGTGTCTACAAACTGATGTCTTGCATTTCAACTTTAGTCCTTACAACTTCTACCTAGATACTTGAACAAATCAGTCTTGAGTAAAAGAGTGAATATTATGTTTGAGAAAAAGCAGAAAATGGAACATCATTACTTGATGTGCTGAATGGGTTGAGTAGTATATTTCTTCCCAGAGAACTACAGAAAAATAAAACTTATTTTAAATTTAATTTGTCTATTTTTTGTTTCTTGTTCATGTTTATTTTATTGGAAAGTGATGTACAGAGGGGTGATATACAGTTACATAAGTAAGGTAGTGAGTGGTTCAAGCCTGTAATCCCAGCTATTGAAGAGGCTGACATCTGAGAATTGCAGTTCAAAGCTAAACCAGGCAAGAAAGTCTTGAGGCTCTTATCCCCAATTAACACCAAAAAACCAAAAATTAAGGCGTGGCTAAAGTGGTAGAGCTTCAGCCTTGAGCAAAAAAGAAAGGATAGTACTCAGCTTCTGAGTTAAAGTCTTAACACCAGCACTCAAAGCAATAAGTAAATATGTAAATAAATTATATACCCTTTTGAAGCTCAGAAATAAATAATAAATAAAAGAAAGAAATGCTGAATATTTTTCTCATGGCAAGGGTAAATGGGTAAAGTATCGGGAATGTCATAAATATGAAAATAACTCATTTAATTAAGATTACTGTAACACACATGTAAATGTGAAGTAGATACATGTGAAATATGACTCTTTTCTGGGCCACATTATACAGGGTGACAAACCTAAGTAAGATTTATTTTTTAAGCTGTGCAATAAAATCCCGTGCCTTAATGAATCTTCCCCATTGCTAGAACGACTACCCATTCCTACTATCTCACCCTCCCTGTTGAGGAGACCTAGAGCAGATGGACAATTTTCTGTTTCCCAAGTACTGTGTTAAACAGGTCTGGAAAATATACCTTAAGGTTAGGGCATAGTACAGCCACTCTTTAAATGGTCATTAAAGACAACATACTCTTCACAATACTGGTTAGCACTCTTTTGGTTTTACTAAAGAAGCAATCATACCTTTTTCTTTTTTTCATGATATATTTACTCTTGGCAGGGGTACTTTTCTTCAAAATTAGTAAACTCTACCCAAGGGATTCTAAGTGAAACACAAGAAAGTAAAAGGAAGACTCCTCTTCCTCAAGATGTAAGAAGTCTAAAGAACTAAGGCACAGGTGGGAGATAGTCACAGTGCATCTAAAATAGAACAGCAGATAGTACAAGAATAAATTCCTTCCCTACTTTAAAAAGTCAATCACAGGAGATACAAATTTGGCTAATTAGTTTCAGAACAGATACAATGCACATACAATGCAATTCACCATTTTCAACTGTGTGGACCTCACTGATTTTTAAGGTAACCTCAATTTATATGTCAATTGCCTGATCCAATCAATTTTCATCACAATTGAAAAGAGTCCTGGAGGCCCTTACAGTCACTTCCATTTTAACTTCCCTTTAGCTTCTGAGAACAGAACTGCTGCACATTTGTCTCTATAAATTTCCCTTTCTGTACATGTTAAATCAATAGAACCATGTGCTTTGTAAAATCTGGCAATAGACTGTTTTCATTTGGAGTCGTCTTTTCAAGGCTCATATATTTTGTAGTATATATCTATATCATCTTGTTTCCTTTTATGGCTGAGTAGGATTTCATTATTCTTTATCCATTCACAAACTGATAGGAATTTGGGCTTTTCTAACTTTTTAGCTCTTATGAATCATGCTACACATACTCATATACAAGTTTTGTGTGAGCATATTTTTATACTCTCAATTTTTCCCTATACATCTAGGAATAGAAATGTTGGATTGTATGGTAAATCCAGATTTAGCATTTGGCAGAACAACCAAGCCATTTTCTACAGGAGCTACAGAGAGTGTAACTCCTACCAATAATATATTAGAAGTGCAATTTTTCTATATCCTTTAATTTGGAATTTTGTGTCTTTTAAATTGAAATCCTGTTAATGAGAAAAGTTACTGTGGTTTTGATTTGCTTCCTCTTCATTACTTATGATGTTGAAAAACTCCCAATGTGTTCATTGGCTATTTAAGTATCTTTCTTGAAGAAATACCTATTATTAGATCTGTTTTTCATTGGAGTAGAGGTATTTATTTAATTTTCATTGCCTTTTTAGTCTCCAGTTCTGACTTGTTTATTGCTATTTGCTTTTTTATTGTCAAGGTTATGTACAGTGGGGTTAGAGTTACATAAATAAGGTAATAAGTACTTTTCTTGTCAAACTTGTTACACTTTCCTTCATTTTTCTCCTACTTTCCCTTACCCAAACCCCAAGTTGTACAGATCACTTCCAACATATTGTCTTGTGTACATCATGCTGCATTGGTTCAACCCCAGTCCTTTGTCTCACCATTCTGTTGCCCTCCTTACCTTCCCTAATTCAAATAAATGCATATACCACGATATAAAAATCAAATACTGTGACAGCAAATGATATACCATAGAGGGGAAGCACATTCAAAAGAAACAAAAAAATCACATAGTACATTGAAAACAACAAAAACAAAGAAAAACCTCTTGTGTCCCTGTCTTGGAATTGATTTCACTTAGCATTGTCTTATATGGTCATATGCGCATAACCTTTGAGCTATTCGGCTCATCAGCTCAGATTTGCTTTATAAATATTTTTCTTATCTGCAAGTTGTCTCTCTCCACTGCATTTGTAATATTGTTTATGCACAAAATTTTCTAATTTTGAGGAGATTTTTATATGGAAAAATATGTATTTTCACTTTTATTCACAGCTATGTAGAATATTATATATTATAATGTTAACATGACACATTATAAAATATTATAAATATATACTTTCCTAGCTATAAATTCTGTTCAGATTGATCTTTGTCTGTTGTTTTGTTGATTTCTGAAAATTTGTAGAGACTTTAAATTGGAAAATGTGAGTCCTCCAACTGTATTCTTGTTTTCACAGTTCTGAGTCCCTTTTTTTGTTCTTGAACCCTCAATTAAGTTTTGAAAGTTGAAGTGGAAAATGGCCAGTCAGACAAGACATCAAATTTTTTTTCCATGAAAAGATTAAATGCTTCTAGAAAGAGGCAGCAGAGCTGTCTGTATGTGGTAAATAACATTCTAAAAGTGAGATGGTTTACATGCATGAAGATACTTGTACAATAATAAGAACTAAGACCAGAGGAAACCAGAGACTTATGATTATTGTGGGTGGAATAAATGAGAGGTAATAGTCACAGTAGAAATAGAACAGTAAGCAAAATCAGACCACTATCACCTCACCCACTAGGCAGAGGACACCATTAATGATGGCAATACTTACATGTTGCAGCACAAAGGTGAATAATCCATCTTCATAATTTTTAACATTGAGCTTGTGTTGATTTCTATCTCCCTATCATTTCTATCTATCTATCTATCTATCTATCTATCTATCTATCTATCTATCTATCTACCTACCTATCTATCATGTATGTTTATATTTCAGTATAAACCGAATACTCTATCCCTTTATTTTCTCAACATTGAACTTGTGCTAATATATCTACCTATCAGCTCATCTGTATCTATTCATATTACCTATCCTTTTTATCTATCATCTATGTATCTATAAATCTATGTATATATCTATCTATCTACATATCATCTCTTATCTACCTGTTTATCTGTCTTATTAGCCTAGCTTCTCAAATAGTATAGAGGATAACTTACATAAAGTTCAGGAGGTACACGTAATATTTTACAGTTAATTATCCAAGACAAACTCTATTAAATTTCAGTAGTGGCTTTAGCTTTCTTAAGTTAACTTTATAGTCAAAAACTAAGAAATTATCAACAAATAAAAAAAAGCTATCATTCTCATTTTTCTTCAGTCTTCGAACTTCCATTTATGTTCCTTGTGTTTTTCTCTTCTCTGCATAGGCACTTTATCAGACTTCATACCTGATATTGTCTTTCTATATGTCTTTCCATCTTGCTCAAAATTATGCTGTAAACTTTATGCTCATGCAAATGTCCAATATAATATATAACCAGTCTCGTGTCTTTTTAGTGTAGTGAAATTTGACACAATATTAATAACAATAATATTATAAATTTAACAACATTTCCTTTGTCCTATGGTAAATTCTGTTCATTGAGACTATGTTCTGTGTTAGTAAAAAATACTAGTAACATTATTCTTTGTTTTGGGTTTTTAATCTGAAACAGCTTTCAGGTTGGTAAAGGCACTTTGGTGCATAGAATTTCTCATTTCCACATAAAATGATAATGAATGAATTAGGACTTTTTTTCTCTACTTATAATTCACTTCCTCCCTATTGAATTGCACATAGTTGTTTAAATGTTTGCTATAAATATTAGCCTACTTGGTTGACTGGTAACTAAAATAAAGAATTTACACAAACATAAAATATTTTTTATGGACATGGATTGGTACTAGCCCAGTGCTAGTGGCTTACATCTGTAATACTAGCTACTCAGGAGGCTGAGATCCGAGGATCTTGGTTCAAAGCCAGGTTGAGCAGGAAAGCCTGTGAGTCTCTTATCTCCAATTAACCACCAGAAAATAGAAAATGGTGCTGTGGCTCAAGTGGTAGAGTGCTAGCCTTGAACTGAAGAGTACATGGATAGTGTCTAAGCCCAGAGTTCAAGCCCCACGACCGACAAAAAAAGAAAAAAAATAAAACTATTCTGTTTGTGCAGGGAAGTGTTAAAATTACATTTCTGTTAACATGTATTCAATGTAGCTGATGATAATAGAAGGGCAAGGAAGTGATCTAGTGAACAAAAGTGACTTGTGTTTTCATCTGAAAAGAAGAGCATTGAACCAGTTTACTTTTATATTGCTTTAAATATGCCTTCTGTGCCTGCAGGAAGTTCCATTTCTACATCAAAACCCTTTTCTGCAAAACACTGCTTTAGTATTGACAGGCTGAATGGTACTTTTCCTGCCACGACCTCTTGTGATCGTGAAGTGCTTATTTAAAAAATCCAGAAGATTTCTGGTAGTGCCAAAGTAAGAAGTCAGTGTCTGTGTTGGCAGCCATGTAGGCAGATACCAACATAATTGACCATTTTCCTACCAGATGCATACAAATTACTATTTCTCTTTAATATCATCTTTCCTAGTTTACTTAATTGGGTTTACTTTTGCAATTTGCTTACATCAAACTTTGTACTTGCTTAAAGTCAGTAGTGCTAATGGCAGGAAGCCATGATTCATTTCCTGTTGTTAACTCCTCTTACATAACCAATACTGCTCATAAGGCATGCCTACTCAACCTGCTAGGTCTTAGATGTGGTTTAACAACGTGTATGTGAATTTTAATTGGCAATTTAATGGTGTTAGAGTGGAGTCTTAATAAGTGATTAGGGAATTGTAAGGATTCATGTTTTTCTCTTGGGACCTCATTAGTTGTTGGGAGAGCAAATTCTTACTTAACCAGTTGTGTCTATTGTTTTTGCTATTTTGAACATGCTTGCTTGACTTTCCATAATCAGTAGCCTGCTCTTGGTCTACCCAGATCCTAGTCCATGAACCAAAATACACTTCTTATTTTGTCAATTACCCAATCTCAAGTAATCTGTTATAACCACAGAAAATAAAGCATGATATTGTGAAAGCAACCCTATTGATGGAGATATGAGAAACCTGTATTTTACCAAGAGCTCTTCCTTTCCTATTTCCTTTCTCTTTAATGGAAAATCTTTTTGGACACAGTTCAAGAATTTGATAATGTCTATTGTTTGCATTTTGTATTATTAGTTGGCAACTGTGGAATGTTGAAACATTAGTTTATAAAACAATCCTTCCTGCCTAATCCCGAAATGTTTATACAGTAGGCATAGATGGTATATTATAGGCTGTGGTAGTAAAATAACCTAGTTTATAAAACCATCAGAATCACAACTCCCATTTGTTATTTAATATTCAAACAGTTCTGAAAAACAATTGTTTATTAAACATGTATTACGTACTAAAATTTTAATATAAATGTTCATCCAAACCAAGCTGGTCAGTACCTGCCTTATGTTCAAAACTTCCAAGTACCAAAAAATAAATTCCAATTACCATCAAAGAAATAAAAAGTAAAATAACAAAAGAAATGAGCATATATTCTGGTTACAGAAAAGGAGAGCAGAAGTCAAGGTAAGTTCTGAAATGATCTCACCCAGTTATAAAGACTAGAATAGAAAAATTACCTGAGTCCACTGGAGCCCACAAAGTGAGTAGTCTGAGTTGTATTTAGACAAGGAGAAATCTTGGATAGCACTGGAATAGAAGTCATTGAGATATAGGCTGTGCAGGATTGACTTGGTGGACCTCATAAAGTACACCTGAGAATGGTACCAATAAATGATTTAATGGGCAGCGTGAAGTTGTGTGCAAACATTTATAACAGAACAGAGCAATGATGAAGTCAGTTATTAAGTGTGACTGAGTAGCTGCATTGACATAAAAATTTTAATTTAACATTTCTTGCAGATTTAAATATAGAATAAGTATCATTTACATGCAAAGAATGTAGCTGCATTGTAATTTGGGGAATATACACATAAGATACATTAACTATAAAATACTATATAGAGAGAGAGAAAGAGAGAAAGATACTGTATGTATTGTGGGTATGTGTGTGTGTACTAGTTTTAAGGCTTGAACTTAGGGCCTAGATACTGTCTCTGAGCTTTGTGCTTAAGGCTAGTGCTCTACCACTTGAGCCACAGTTCCACTTCTGGCTTTAATGGTTAATTGGAGATATGAATCTCACAGACTTGTCTCCCTGAGCTGTGTTTGAACTGTAATTTTCAGATATTAGCCCCTGAGTAACTAGGTTTACAGGTGTTAGCCATTGGTGTGCAACTCAAATTTCATTTTTATAGAACATTCAATATGAAGAAAAAATTCTGAAACTCTGCCACAATGAGGACATCTCTAAGGTTGTCTTATTTATTTTATTTTAATTTTTATTATCTTTAAGTAGTTATACAAAGGACTTTCAGTTCAAGGTATCAATTTATTAATTCAGTGCTTCTTGATAATGTAATCCTTCTTTCCTGTTGTTTTAATGGTCTTGCATTTATGCTTCTCTATACATACACAGAAAATCCATCTTGACAAATGTATGGATTATTTATGAATCATACAATTGTTACAATGTTTTTTCTACCATCTTCTCTAATGTCAGCACCTCAAACTCAGCCTCTTTCTACCATGTAGAGGAGATAGTTCTAATTTTATTTAAAATATTTTGTCAATAAAAATTGAGGAGACTTTTTAGTTCCTGTCCTGGGACTTGAACTCAGGGCCTGGGCATTGCCCCTGAGTTGTTTTTGTTTTTGTTTTCTTTGCTCAAGGATTGTACTCTATGACTTGAGCCACACAGCTCCACTTCCAGCTTTTTAGTTGTTAACTAGTGATGAGATTCTCCTGGCCTTTTCTACCCTAGCTCCCTGGACTGGATTCAAACTGTAATTCTCAGATCTCAGCTTCCTTACTAGCTAGGATTACAAGCATGAGCCATAGGCACCCAATTGAGGATTTCTTTCTATTGTCTTATTAGCCCCCAGAGTGGAGTTAACATTATATATTACATCTGAGTAAAAAAACCCAAAAACTGTGAAAATGGTTCAATGACTGTGAAAGTGAACAATGGAAAGAAAACTGCCATCTTTTTTTATTCTCTCTGAGTTATGGTTCAGGTCATATGAGGTTGGTGCTCTCAAAACCCCCCTCCAACCTTCTCATATCTTAGCTGATAAAGTCTGAGGGTGAGCAGATCAAATGCCTTGACTTTTAAATGCTTGCTAGAAACAGAAACTACATTTGCCTTCTTTGAACCCATCCATGAAACTAAACACATTCTGTCAGTTGAACAACTGCTCCTCAAAACAAAACAATAACAATAACAGCAATAATAATTTTATTATTCTTGAGCAACTATTAAATGACCAGATCCGTGCTGGGGTTTTGTAGAAACTTAAGATGCTGAAGGCAAATGTTCTGGGCATGGCTCAAGTGGCAGAGTATCTGCTGAGCATACACAAGGCCATGAGTTCAAATGGTAGTATTGCCACAAGGCAAGTGTCATTGTTAGCATTTTGAAGAGAGGGAAAATGAGATTTAGAGAAGGCAGTGTGTTAGCTCCTGACCAGCTGCTCCTGACTGCAAAGGCTGAGCTGCTGTGATTGCACTGGGCTGCCATCCAACGCAGCGACACACGAACCAGAAGGCTAGCGTTGCTGTACTTGCTAAGATACCCTCTGCCTTCATTTTCAGCTTTCAGCTGATGCTGCTGACAACTCTCCCTTTTGTCAAGTGCTGAATCTTGCCAAATAGCTCTTGGATTGTCTCATCTCTTCCCAGTTGGCTAGCCTGGGAGCTACCCGGCTGGTAAAGTCAGTTGATGCTTTGTTTTTATAAACAGAATTGATTCAATGTGAACTGACTATAGACTATTCACTTAAAGGAAGTATTTAAAAAATGTACTAGTTCTACCCCTTAAGGCGGTATATGTTATTCAAGATAGGAAAACGTAAAACTGATTAAATTAACCACTGTTAGTTTTTAACAAATATGTGCTACCCAGGGTTGTGCTTAGTTAGGAAAGGACCCTGACACTCTCATATAGAGTGTCAAGCAACCCTGTCTGACCCCCTCCTGCCAACACATTTCTTTAGAGATGAAATTGGTGTATAGGATACACAGACAAATTTAAACACAAACCTGCATACAGATCACAAAGATGTGAGGCTTAAGTCATCAGCCCTGATTTTAAAATGTTAATTATACATATAAAATGCACTGCCTTGTTCAGAATGTTCCAATTGAAGGAAAGATATGAGTAGAAGATTTTCATAGGCCGCTGAATGCTCTGAATGGTTTCCCCAGGACTACTGTAACAAAGAAAGAAACAACAATGTTGTAAAACAACAGAAGTGTATTCTGGCATTCTCAAGTTCAGATGTTTCTGAGAATCTTACTCCCTCTGAAGGTTCTATGGGAGGATTTTCTTTCTTCTGCCTGGCTTATTTTGGTTGTGAGTATAATCCTTGGGGCATCCTGGTTTGCCTCATGTCTTTTATGTTTGCCCAGATTTCCCAAGGCCTTCCTCCTCCTCTATGTGGCCCTGTATTTGTGTCTTTTTTATAAGAGCACCAGAAACTGGATTTAGGGGTACCCTAATCTGTGTATCTTACATCTTAATAACATCTTCAAAGATGCATTCTATCTGAATAAGGTTAAATTTTCATGCTCTGGGTATAGGGCTTTAAAGCATTTGTTTGGTTGCCATGCCTACTCCAGTAGAGTCTGCTTAGCATGGGAAACCTGCTTTCAGACCTGAGAATGGGGCTTCACAGAGACCTATCTCTGAGAATGGGACTTCACTGAAGTCTATCTCAGAGAATGGGGCTCACAGAGACCTATCTCTGAGAATGGGACTTCACCGAAGTCTACCTCAGAGAATGGGGCTTCAAAGAGGCCTACCTCCTGGAAAGGCTGGCAAACCCCTGGGAAAGATGTGTTTCTGTTCTTGTTTTTCTTTTCTTCACTGTATAAGAGTGCCTATTAATCTTTCACTGTTTCTGCTGTTCATTGTACTTACTTATGCTCAACGTTCCCTTGTTCAAAGCTCTTTTTTTTTTTTTTTTTGCTGGTTGTGGGTCTTGAACTCTGGGCCTGGACGCTGTACCTCAGTGCACTTGAGCCACAGCGCCACTTCCGGCTTTTTTTCTTTCTGCTTATGTGGTGCTGAGGAATCAAACCCAGGGCCTCATGCATGCAAGGCAAGTGCTCTACCACTGAGCCACCTTCCCAGCCCCTCAAAGCTCTTTCTTAAGAGTGTTGACGACTCCAACATCTGATGAGTGTCTTAAAAATATGACTAACTCACCAGAGTTAAGTGCTACCCTGAAAGCCCCTCTTATGGAGGCTAGTAGACAAGTCATAAGTAAATATAAAAGTATTGGGGGTTTCACGACGTCACTTCAGCAGAAGGAATTGTTTGTAAGAGATTTGCAAGAAGCTGTAGGCGCGGCTAGAACAGAAAGAATGTATGGCAATTGCTGAGATAACTACTTAGGAGAAAGAACTTCCTGTTACTCTCTGTCATTTACTAAGAGACTTGCTAGATCTAGGCCTCCGTGGTGCTTACTACTAAAGAAGGAACAGGAAAGATCTTAATGGGACAGTTAGGCCTCTATAGAAAAAAGTAGTGGTTAATTGGTGACAAACATCGTGTTGCTTACTACTAAAGAAGGAACAGGAAAGATCTTAATGGGACAGTTAAGGCCTCTATAGAAAAAAGTAGTGGTTAATTGGTGACAATCATCGAAACCCATTGTATTTCTTAAAAATAGAGGTAAAGCCGGAAACAAGTGCCTATCAGGCAACCAGCTGGTGACCACCCAAGAATGAAGCCCTGCAGCAAGATTGTGTAACCTTTTGCCCTTTCTTCTGGAGACTTTTTGCTAGAAAAGTTTGTTATCCTCTGCATTAAATTGCACTCAGCATCCACTCCTCTTGTGTGTGAGGTGTCTGTTTGCCATCTCCCCACCTATTCCAGTTCCTCCACTAGGTGTCCCCTGTCGTCCCAACAGAGCTGGTCCACCACATTTGGTGGACACAATTTTACTCATTGTTATCTCCCCTTATCTTCATTGATTTTATTTTGTCATTGCAGAATAACTTTATAATGTTTCAAAAAGTACAGATGCAAAGAGAAGGAAATGAAGCACCATTTAATCTCATGCTTAATATTTGTCGATTTTTGTCTACATGCATACAGAAAAATGCATGCATACATAATTTTATCTTGTTTTAGACCATCTTTCTGCTAAATACATGGTCAACAAGCACATATAGAGACAATTCAGTTCCACTGAGGAAATGTATGACTCAGTGATACCACTTTTGGGGATATTTATATGAAAGATTTCCTGGCAGAAAACAAGTAAAGCACCTGTATAGCCTACAATGCATGAATGTGGATCAAGGACACATGATGTGTGTGTGTGTGTGTGTGTGTGTGTGTGTGTGTGTGTGTGTGTGTGTGTTTTACTGACACACACAATGGAAATTTATTCTTTTATCAGGAAAGATGTATTCATGTAATTTGTAGGAAAATAGATGGGTTTGGGAAAATCATAATATTGAACAAAGTAATTCAGACCCAGAAAAACAAAGAGCACAAGGTTTCTTTCACATATAGTTCTGAGACCCTAAACATAAACTCCTATATAAACACAAAATGGGACATATGCCTATACATGTGATCATGGCAACTAAAGTATGGTATATGAGGAGTTAATAAACCTTCTGAATAAGTAACAGACAATTAACAAAATGGATATTAGAAAGTTGAAATAATTTGAATGGGAAGATGAGTAGAAGGGAAGCAGGTAAATGGAAAGGAGAACACTGGATAGATATATTTATCATGATTAAAATACAAATTGTTAAGGGGATAAGGGAAAATTATGCTAGGAATAACTTTAAGACACATTGCATCCAAAAATGAATGTTAAATGGTAACTACTTTGTAAACTATTTAAAGACAAAAAATGAAGAAAAACAAAAGTGGGGTGCAGCCTAACCTGTCGTAGAGACTGAGGGAAACAGTGGAATCCAGATGTGAAATACATGTGGCACTGACTATGGCATGAGGAGAGGCTGAAGTTTGCTGGGCAGAGGAATAGCATGTCTCAAAGCCCTGGAGCAGGAGCTTGTCAGACACAGAATAAATCCTATTGACATTGGAGTGTCTGTGGGAGGATGGAAGTTGAAGCTCTGAGCTCCGAAGTAGGTAGCAGAGGCTTGTAGGCTCTGGTAAGGTTGGGATTACCATCACTTAGGGCTTAGAAAGTCACCAAATGATCTAACTGGTGCAAAATTTTCTTTCGTAAACTATATTTTGTTTTTTGATTTGGTTTTGTGTTTTCCTTTGAGGAAGAAGACCAACTTGCTTATTTTCTTTCTTTTTAAGGGAGTATGTGGGGAAAGGTGAATGTGTATGGAGACCAAAATGCATCATTTCTCTGTTTGGGGGGAAGGACTCTGAATGCAGCATGGCAACCGTGTTCCCTTTCTTTGAAACTAAGCCAGCAGGTTGTGATTCTAAAGCAAAGTGAACGGCTGGGGACAAAATGCCCACTGCTACCTTCACGTCACAGTGGCAGGGATCTGCTGATCATGTGCAGTGGGTCCACTGGACCTGGCAGTCGGAGCTGTTAATTTCCGGGAGTTGAGGACGCAGGCCAGATTCTGTTCTGCATGTGTGAGTACTTGTCACAGTGTCTCACACATCACCGTGGCAAGAATGGAAAGATGATTGACTTTATTATTTTACTCTCAGCCAGACATGACTACCATTAATCCCTGAGTCTTTTCTTATATTCATGACTTCCTTAGGCCCCTCTCATGCTTTTTAGTTACAAATCCAAGACTTGATGGAAAAACACAAGTAAAAATGAATAAGTTTATTATTCAATCAGGAAAGATATCTTAGAACTACCTTCTCTTGTTTTTGAGTAAACTTTCTTCCTTCCATTTCTTTTTCATTTAGTTTTATTTATTTATTTATGAAAATCCTGGGACTTAACTCAGGATGTAGGCACTGTCTATAAGCTTCTTTTGCTCTACCACTTGACTCACTGCTACATTTCTGACTCTTTGGGTAGCTTAGTTAAAATATGAGTCTCATAGACTTTCCTGCCCCAGCTGCCTTTAAACCGTGATTTGCAGGTGTAAGCCATTGGTGCCCAACTCCCTCACTTTGGTACTCTTTCCTTTTTGTTCATTGTGTCTTGAAAAGAGGAGTCATAAAATATGAAGGAATAACATTCACAAAAGTATATTTCTCTCTCAAAAAATTGCTAAGGTAATCTAGACTATTACTCTGGATTTGGATTAGAGGAGATGTATGAGTAGTATGTCTCTGTTTTAGGGGGTAAATGAACAAAGGAGATGTAGCCACACCTTTTCTCCTTTGGTACATCCTGCTTGTTTAGATGGTGTGTGGAGAATGCACTTGAACTTTTAAACTATGGTGAGCAATCACATTCTACAGGGATCAATTGCAGCCCACGTGCCATTCCCCGGGGATGGGGAACACTGACATTTCTCTTACTTTCTTTGTGCATTGCTTGCCTACAAGAGTCTTTTCCTTCTGCTAAAGATTCAGGTGAGAGTTTTTATTAACACCTGGTGGAGTAGGACTTAAAAATTATATCATAAAATTCTCCTAGGAAGGATAGCTTCTCAATTTAAAACATCTGCATGGGAACAACATAAAAAATTAAGAATGTCTCCTTTCCATTTCATTAAAAAAAAATAAATCTAATGGTGTTGTGATGGAAGACTTATTTTCAAAACCTGCATTTCATTGACATTCTAAAATGCTAAAAATAATAAATATACTTTGTATAGTATAAAGTTATATGTCTTGAAAAAAAAGTTAAAAATAATCTCTATGAAAAATTTAATACCTTTTCTCAAGTTGTTTGCTTTCATGAACATATCCAAACTTTTTGGGTTCACTTTTGTATTAAAAATGGAAAAAGATGACCTTAGAATTGATGGCAGTATAGAAATAGTTTTCTTGAAAATAATGAAAAGTAACTCTGAAGGAAAAAATGTATCTGTCTCATAGTTGGAGTGTGAATTAATATGCACTGTAATTGTGCAGTAAACTGCAGTGTTGCTCACTGGATCACTTCCATGAATCTCACTTTTCTGGAAACCTAGCAGATATGTAATAAGAATTGGCTTCAATCTGATAAAAGTCATTTTGTTATACTAATACTATCTATGATACAGTTTATTGTTTAAAAACAGTGGTACATTTTTTAGTCAAATATACTTGTAATTATATATATATATATTGTCCACCAGTGTTTGTTTATAATCATATGTGTAAAGGAAAAACATAAGTACATGTTACATATCATATACTTTTTATAATCAGATATATTATATATTTGTAAGTTTTTGTTTGAATTACATTATAGATATACATGCTGTCATTAAAACAGGCATTCTCTAGACAAAAATATTTTTCTTCATATATAATTAGCAACATATGTAAAAATAAATGGAAATTAAAATAAATGGAGGTATAAGAAGAGGTATAAGGGGAGGGGGGACCAAGATGGCGACGGGGCAGTAGGGAAACGCCACAGCTCTCTCCAACCAAAAAGAGAGTTCGAGTTCCAACGCTTAATCTCCCCAAGAGACCGACAACAACAAAAAGACGAACACTCAGAGAAAAACCAGAGGCGGAGAATAACAAAAAAAGAAAGAGAGGAAAAGAATTTCAAAACAGAGAAAAGCGAAGACCCCTCCCCCAACCTTTACTGGCCACGCGGCAGTGCGCCAAGCCGCAGGCCAGCCGGCCCGGCGGGGGCTGGGGGAGCCCCAGAGAAACAGCAGAGACACAGGGGGCCACTTTCAGAACATCAGGTACTGGTTTGCAGAACAGCAGATCGCCAGGAACAGAGAAACCTACCAGCCGGGAGTCTCCACGAGGATCCCACCCCCACCCCTCACTCTCCACCCGAGCAGAGAGGCTCCATCCCGCCAAAGCCGCTCGGCATCAGCAGAGTGACAAAAGGACCTGCGGCAGACCACCCGGCCCACCTGATCGCGATCGCAATGATCCAGCACTCTCCACCCGAGCAGAGAGGTTCCATCCCGCCAAAGCCGCTCGGCGCGACAAAGGGTCCTGTCTGCAGACCACCCGCCCACCCGATCACGATGGCAACAACCCGGCGGGGTCACTTGGGCCCCAGAGGTACCGAGAAGAAGCTGCCTGAGCGTGGACACTCTTGACCCAACAGCTTCGACAGAGGCAGAGACAGAAAAGAATCACACAGAGCCACCACCGCCCAACCCAGCGCGGATTGCAACAACAACTGACGACCTACACCACACAGAAACAACCAGCTCCAGGGTGAGTACCCCACAGGGGAAGTGTATCCCTCAAGGGAGACCAGAGCTGGAGGGAATCCCCAGACCCTGACCTAGACTCCCTACCCCAGCACCCGGACCACAGGACCCACTAAAACTGGGAACTGTTTGAGAGCTCCACCAGCCCATGGAGCACACTCAGCTGGCCAGGCTAGAGCAAGAGCACCCCTGGAAGGGAGCTTAAATGCCCAAGCCAGGAACATTGCCCCTGGGTCAAGACTACCAACAGTAGAAGAAATTTGAACTGTGTCCCCCAGGCTGTATAACCTAGGTGGTATACACATCAGCACAGGCCTAATGAGTGCGCTCCAGGCTGCATAACCTAGGTGGTATACACATCAGCACAGGCCTAACAAGCGCGCTCCAGGCTGGGGCCGGAACCAGGCCCGGGGATCCGGCGCCTGAACAACACAACCAACTCCTCCCAATTGAAGTAAAAAGCTGAGCATACGCCTCAACAGAGGGGAGAAAACCAGGAAACAACACTCCCCCGGGAAGCACGCCTGTGACAACAAAAGACCTGGAGGCCCAGGACAAGAGAAGCCCAAACCCCACCAAAACTCCACCCATATACCCTAGACTGGGAATTGGGCAACACAGGCTGCCAGCACCTGATAGTAAGCAGGAGCTCAGACTGTTAAGGCGGCTCAGCAATAGAGTGATAGTCTTGGATGTATGAGGCCCTGCATCTGATTCCTCAGCATCACAAAAGCAAAAAGGGTCAGAAGTGGTGCTGTGGCTCAAACGGTAGGGTGCCAGCCTTGAGCTGAAAAGCTGAGGGACAGCACCCAAACCTAGAGTTCAAGCCCACAACCAGCCCAAAACAAATAAACAAAAACACATCAGGAGCCCATAGCAGACTCCAGCATTTGGGAGAGTGCATCCAGAGCATCTGTTCTTCACAAGAGCACCCGTAGGAGCAAACACAAGCAGTCTAGGCTGCTCAACCCTTCCAAAGGCGGGAACTGCCAGCAATCTACAGCAGAGAGCTGAGAATCCTAAGTAAGTCAGAATAGCAGCTGGAAATAGGCTCCCAACAGAACCCAGATCAGGCACAGACTCTCTCTACCAATACAGAATCAGCAACCAAGCAAAGACAGACACACCAAAACAAAATTGAAGAGCAGTCTCCTGAACCTCCATGTGAAAATCACAGAGAAAAATCACAAGGTTTACTACCACCCAGGACAGCAAGCTCACCTCAAAAGCCAGCAGCCACACAGGGGAGAGCCCCAGGGGGAGCAAAGCAGGAATGGAAGACAAAGGCTACTTCCAAGGGTTGCTGGAGGCAATGACTCAAGAAATAAAGTGAGAAATTGATCAGAAATTGAAAGAGCACAAGGATGAACTATCCAAAGAGATACAGGGTATCAAACAAGAGATGCATGCAAAAATAGAAGCTGCACAAACCTCAGTAAGAAGTGAGATAAACGCCAAATTAGAGGTAATGCATACCTCATTGAGAGGTGAGATCAGTACTCTGAGAACCAACATTGAATCCATAAAGGGATCCATTTCCTCCATGCAAACCACAATAGAAGCCACTGTCAACAGAGTGAATGAAATGGAAGGTCGAGTGTCAGATACAGAAGACAGAATACACCAACTGGACCAAAAAGTGACAGATATGGAAAAATTACTCAAATTAAACCAAAGGGATATTCAAGAGCAAGCAGATAATGCTAAAAAATTTAACCTTCGCATAATTGGAGTGGACGAAGGTGAGGAATTCCAGAGCAAGGGAATGCAACACCTATTTAACAATATAATCAATGAAAATTTTCCCCACCTCAAAAACGACCATCTTAACTACATCACAAAAGCTTATCGAACACCCAACAAGCAAGACCCCAGGAGAAACACTTCTAGACACATTATAGTAAAAATGATAGATCTGAATAAGGAAACAATCCTGCATGCAGCAAAAATGAAGAAGGAGCTATACTACAATGGGAAAAAAATAAGAATTACTGCAGATCTCTCCACACAAACAATGAATGCAAGAAGAACCTGGGAAAGCACCATACGAGCCCTGAGAGCCAATAACTGCCAACCCAGACTGATCTACCCAGCAAAGCTAGCATTCACATTTGATGGAGAACTGAAAACTTTTAATAGCAAAGAAAAACTAAATGAATACATAAACATTAAGCCAGCATTACAAAGAATTCTAAGAGGGGGGACACAACCTGAAGAAAGCAGCCAGGAACTGGGGCCTGCCCCAAACAGGCGTTACTCAAAGTCTAACTGAGCAAGCACAGGAGGAAAGGAAAAAAGAAAAACTTAGGAAAACGGAATGGCAGGGACAACAATGCATCTCTCTATACTTTCTCTTAATATAAATGGGCTGAATTCGCCAATTAAAAGAAAACAAACTGAGGACTGGATAAGAAAACAAGACCCATCCATCTGTTGCCTTCAGGAGACCCACCTCTCAGCCAAACATACAAACAAACTCAGAGTGAAGGGGTGGAAAAGGATCTACCAATCAAACGCCCCCAGTAAGAAAGCAGGTGTAGCTATCCTGATATCTGACAAAATAAACTTTTCATTAAAATCAGTACAGAAAGACAAGGACGGACACTACATATTAATAAAGGGAACAATCCAAGAGGAGGATATAACCATCATCAACTTATATGCCCCAAATATGGGTGCACCCAGATATGTCAAACAAATGCTCTCAAACTTACAGAATAAAATAGATCCCAATACGATAATACTAGGAGACTTTAACACACCACTCTCACCAAAGGACAGGTCTACCAACCAGAGGATTGGCAAAGAAGCTACCGAATTAAGAGAGGCCATACTGCAAGCGGAATTAACTGACATCTACCGAGTATTTCACCCTAAAACAACACAGTACACATTCTTCTCAGCAGCTCACGGAACTTTCTCCAAAATAGACCATATCATAGTTCATGCAAGGAACTTAAGCAAATACAAAGGGATCGACATAATCCCCTGTATCCTATCTGACCACAGTGGAATCAAGCTAGCTCTCAATAACAAAGCATACCGCAGAAATTTCTCCAATACATGGAAATTGAACAGCACACTCCTTAACAATGCCTGGATAACAGAAGAGATCAGAGAAGAAATAAAGCATTTCCTACAACTCAATGAAAATGAAAACACCTCACAAAGAAACTTGTGGGACACAGCAAAAGCAGTCCTGAGGGGCAAATTTATTGCCCTCAGTGCCCACATCAAGAGAATGGAGACAGACCAAGTAAATAATCTCATGTTGCAATTAAAACAGCTAGAAAAACAGGAAAAAATGGGACCTAAAGCTACTAGAAGAAGCCAGATAACCAAATTAAAAGCAGAGATTAACCAATTAGAAAATCAGAAAACCATAACCAAAATAAACCAAACAAAAAGCTGGTTCTTTGAAAAAATAAACAAAATTGATGGCCCATTGGCTAGATTAATTAAAAAAAGAAGAGAGGAAACCCATATTAATAGGATTAGGGATGCCACGGGAAACATCACCACACGTACCCAAGATATCCAAACAATTCTAACAGACTACTTTCAAAAGCTATACTCTCTAAAGGAAGAAAATCGGGCAGAAATGGATGCATTTTTAGAGAAATACAAGTTGCCCAAACTGAGCAAAGAAGAAGTTAACCAATTAAATAAGCCAATATCCTATAATGAGATACAGGAAGCTATCAAAAGTCTTCCAACAAAAAAAAGCCCAGGACCAGATGGATTCACAGCAGAATTCTATAAGACCTTCAAACAAGAACTAATACCCATACTCCTCAAGCTCTTCAGAGAAACAGAGAAGGAAGGAGCTATCCCAAACTCATTCTACGAAGCCAATATCACACTCATCCCCAAACCAGGCAAAGACCCAACCAAAAAGGAGAATTACAGGCCAATCTCCTTGATGAACACAGATGCAAAGATCCTTAACAAGATTCTAGCTAACAGAATCCAGAAACACATAAAAAAAATAATTCACTATGACCAGGTAGGCTTCATCCCAGAGACACAGGGATGATTTAACATACGTAAGTCAATAAATGTAATCCAACATATCAACAGAGCCAAGGTCAAGAATCACATGATTATCGCTACAGATGCAGAAAAGGCCTTTGACAAAATTCAACATTCATTCATGCTAAAAGCTCTGGAGAAAATAGGAATAGAAGGAACATTTCTAAAAACAATAAAAGCCATTTATGACAGACCAATAGCCAATATTATACTTAATGGGGAAAAGCTACAACCAATTCTCCTAAAATCAGGAACAAGGCAAGGATGCCCACTGTCTCCACTCCTCTTCAATATAGTCCTAGAACCCTTAGCCAGGGCAATAAGGCAAGAAAAAGACATTAAAGGGATCCACATAGGAAAAGAAGAAGTTAAACTATCCCTTTTTGCAGACGACATGATACTATACCTCCAAGATCCCAAAAACTCCATCCCCAAACTCTTAGAAATCATAAATCACTTTGGCAAAATAGCAGGATACAAAATAAACCCACAAAAATCAGTCGCCTTCCTATACACTGATAATGTACAGGAAGAGAGGGAAATAAAGGGAGCAACCCCATTCACAATAACCTCCCGAAAAATAAAATATTTAGGAATTAACCTAACCAAAGATGTAAAAGAACTATTTAATGAGAACTATAAAAAGTTAAAGAAAGAAATTGCAGAAGACACTAGGAAATGGAAAGACCTCCCATGCTCCTGGATAGGCCGACTTAATATAGTAAAGATGGTAATACTTCCAAAACTAATATACAAATTCAACGCAATTCCTATTAAAATCCCAATGACGTACATCTCTGAAATACAGAAAACAGTCCAAAAATTCATATGGAACAACAAAAGACCTAGAATAGCCAAAACAATTCTAGGGGATAAAGACAATATGGGAGGGCTATCCATGCCGAACTTCAAACTCTACTACAGAGCTATAATAACAAAGACAGCATGGTACTGGCACAAAAACAGACCCGAAGACCAATGCAACAGAATAGAAGATCCAGAAATAAATCCACAGGCCTACAGCCAGCTGATATTCGACAAAGGAGCCAAAGACATACAATGGAAGAAACACAGCCTCTTCAACCGCTGGTGCTGGGAAAACTGGGCAGCCACATGCAGAAAACTAAAAGTGGACCCCAGCCTATCACCATGCACCAACATCAACTCAAAATGGATTAAAGACCTTAACATTAAACCTGAATCTCTGAAACTACTGCAGGACAGAGTAGGAGAGACACTTGAACTAATAGGCACAGGAAGGAACTTCCTGAACAGAGTCCCAGGGTCACAACAAATTGGAGAGAGACTCGACAAATGGGACTACCTTAAAATAAAAAGCTTCTGCACAGATAAAGCTATCGCAACCAAGCTAGAAAGACAACCAACTAATTGGGAAAAAATATTTACCAGCAATATATCAGACAAGGGGTTAACATCCTGTATATACAGGGAACTCAAGAAACTAATCCCTCCCAAACCCAACAAACCAATTACTAAATGGGCAAGGGAACTAAAGAGGGACTTCTCAAATGAAGAAATAAAAATGGCAAAGAAACACATGAGGAAATGTTCATCATCCCTGGTGGTGAAGGAAATGCAAATAAAGACAACCCTGAGATACCACCTTACCCCAGTCAGAATGTCCCACATCCACAAATCAGCCAACGACAAATGCTGGAGGGGATGTGGAGAACGAGGAACGCTATTACACTGCTGGTGGGAATGTACACTCATACAACCACTTTGGAAAGCAGTCTGGAGGGTCCTTAGAAAGCTAAAGATTGACCTCCCTTACGACCCAGTCATACCACTTCTAGGCATCTACCCTGAACAACAGGAACCAATATACAAGGACACGTGCACCTCCATGTTTATTGCAGCACTGTTCGCAATAGCTAGGATATGGAAACAACCTAGATGCCCCACCACAGATGAATGGATCCAAAAATTGTGGTATCTATACACAATGGAATATTATGCAGCCATTAGAAATGACAAAATAATGGCATTTGCAGGGAAATGGATGGAGCTAGAAGGAATCATGTTGAGCGAGGTAAGCCAAGAACGAAGAGACAAACAGTACATGGTCTCCCTGATAAGTGGATGATGAATCCAAAATGTTAGGTGATATGACAAAACTAACAGGACTTAAGAAACAAAGAACTCCCACTCATCTGGTTGAACCACTACTAAATATCCCCATGCTGCTGATCACATATATGGTATATAACATATGAGCACCGTTATATATTACAGACTGTGATAGACAATTTGCTCCAGGAAAGTTAGAATGAACTTGTGACTTTAAATGAGCATCATTATTCCACAATACTGTGAATTTCCAGAAATTAAGTAATCACTTAATCACGATCAAAAAAAAAAAAAAAAAAAGAACCTTGGGGAAGGGAGGGAGGGAGGGGATGGTAGGGGGAAAACAATGGAGGGGGTAACAATGTTCAAGAGGAAGTGGAAGTGTACTCATTACCTCACTCATGTAACTGTAACCCTCTGTATAGTATCTCTACAATAAAAAAATTAAAAAAAAAAAGAAGAGGTATAAGAAGAAAGTATAAGAGGTATAAGATTAGTACTGATGGATCAAGCCTATAGTCTTAGCTACCCAGAAGCTTGAGATCCAGGATTGCCATTCAAAACCAGACAAGGAATACATATTTATGAAACTCCAATTAACTAGCAAAATAATAAAAACAGGCTTGAGCAAGAAAGTCAAGCAAAAGCCATGGTGCTGGGTTTAAACCATAGTATCAGAACATAAATGAACAAAATAAGATATAAGAAAAGAAAATATCAAAAACATCTATAGGTCTGGGATCTGTAGAGAAGTGGGTAAACTCTTCTTTTTTTTAATTGTAAAGATGATATACAGAGAGGCTACAGTTTCATAAAATAATGAACACTTTTTTTTTTTAGCAGTGTTACCCTCCCATGTTTCCCTCCCAACTATACTTGCAGAGATAGGAAGGTTACAAGAGGAGTTGTGATGGATTTAAAGTACTCACAAATATGGTTAAATTTATCTAAGCAAAAAATCAAATTTGGGAAAATATGGCAGCAGATTAAAATAGAAGGAAAAAATAGGAGAATGGGAAAGTTTTCCAGGAACTTACAAATTACCACTGTGAAAATAAATGGGACATCACTCAGTTTACCACAGCTGTCATAGTGTGGTGGACAGTATAAAACAAAGGAACGGACATTCATACAAAGTTTGATTGGCTACCTAGGACTGAGAATGCTTGCCACCGTGAATATAGTCCAGTGACAGAGCACTCTCTAGCATGTAGGACGAGGCCCTGAGTTTGATCCTCAGAATGACCAAACAACACCAATTAAACAAACAAAAAGCCCCCTGTTACCCGGGCACTGGTGGCTCTCCCCTGTAATCCTAGCTACTGAAGAGGGTGAGATCTGAGGATCACTGTTCAAAGCCACCCAAGACAGGAAAGTCTGTTCGACTCTTACCACCTATAAACTGCTAGAAAACCGGAAGTGGCTCTGTGGCTCAAGCAGTAGAGGGCTTGCCTTGAGCTGCGGAGCACAGGGACAGCGCTCAGGCCCAGAATTCAAACCCCATGACCGACCCAAAAAAAAAAAAAAACCCACAGTGCTCTCCATTCACTAAGAGAGTATGAAGAGATGTTTTCCTTTATGGGGAAAATCAAATGACTTTCAAGCAGTTCTTAAAATGTTAAAAGTTGTAAGAAAGGGAATTTGTTTGTTTGTTAGCAGTGGTTGTATGATGAAGCTAAGCGTTGGGGTCCTGTTTGTGGCTTGAAGTTTTTCACCAAAGAAGGAGCCTTTACCTTTCTGATCAGCAGGGCATGATGTGGGGTCATAAGGAAGAGGGAGAGTGAGGCTTATCAGAAGTCACATTAGAAATGGGGAGAGAATCTGAACTATACAAAGGGAATGCAACAAATGGTGTACTCAGTCATCATTTCCCCAAAATTCCAATGGCTGATAATTTAGTCCACAGTTAAGGTGGCTTGAAAAAATATCCCTTCAAGTTTCTTAACTTGTTAGTGGAAAGACAAACATGACATCCTCAAATATTTTCTTTTCCACCAGTCTTAAAAGTATAAAGATCTACCCCTAGAAATGAAAGTATAAAGTATACAATCCCTTAATAGACAGTTGTTTAGCAGAATGTGAAGTTCAAAATTTGCTTGTGGATTCTGTTGAAGCAGAGAGAATTAAGGAATAGCCTGAAAGTAAAAAGGAACACAAAGGCATAGAAGGAAAATTCAATAGAAAAGAAAATGCTTTCTTGGGTCGAGAAAACAGTGTGTGTGTGTGTGTGTGTGTGTGTGTGTGTGTGTGTGTGTGTGTGTGTGTGTGTTACAAAACTAAAAGACAGGGTTTAGTACAAGACATGCTCTCAGAGTTGTCTCAATGGTATCTGTCCCAATTCCTGGAATACTTGGACCCTTACAGATACTCATTAATTGGACAGCTTTTGTTTTCTTAAAATCAATCAGCTCAGAGAGACAAATGTTCAAGTCAAAAGAATGCTGTGAAGCTTCTGCTCTTTTCCTTAAAGCATCAAATTTTGTGTGTCTGTGTATATGTGTGTGTCTGTGTGTCTGTGTGTCTGTGTATGTGTGTTTCTGTATGGCTCATTTGCAGTTTCGTATGTTAATTTCCAGATAAAACAACCAGATCCTTTCCTCTTTTTCTTTTTATGGATTTTAGTAGCTCTTCAGTCTATAGTCACTTCATGTTAGGGGTGTTCCTTCATCCCAAATTATTCAAAAATGTTTAAAAATTTAAAATTAAACAGCATTAGTTTTCCAAATAGTACCATTGGTTGTACCTATAAAGAGTTTAAAAGTTTCAAAGATGAGACATGTTGATTCTAAATGATTTAACCAGGTCAAAAGTAGTTGAGATGATTTCTTGCTTTTTAGTTTCATGTTGTCCTACTATGTATCATGAGCAAAGCATTTCCAGGAAAATTTAGGTTTCTTGATATGAAGGGTGGCTGGAGAGAAAACAAAAACAAAACAAAACAAAAAACCCCAAAAATCATTTCAGATCTAGCAAGCACTGGCTTTGAAACATTTTATCTAGTGCCCTCAAATCTAGTTTCAAATATAACAAGTTTTTCACTCAACATATTTTGTCAAACTTGTTAGGGTATAAAAATAAATTCTGTGTATCTGTGAAACAGGCAAGCAAAAACTAAAACTATCAAAGACATGCTTTCATAATAAGCAAGGCTCATATGGAAATGGTGTCACTTGGAATTGCCCAACAGCTGGCAGGTTGGCATCATCTGGGCAAAACATTTGTTGTTTACATACCTACAAATGTTTCCAGGATGAAGATGATGATGCTGTCTCTCTCTTAATGTGTGTGTGTGTGTGTGTGTGTGTGTGTGTGTGTGTGTGTGTGTGTGTGTGTACCTACTCTGGGTTTCATGCTTTCACTTGGCTCTTTTGTTAAAGGCTGCCACTCTACCACTTGAGCCACATTTCCACTTTCTGCTTTTTATAGGTTGACTGAAGATAGGAATCTCAGACATTTGTCTGCCTGGTCTGACTCCAAACTGTGGTTTTCACATCTCAGCCTACTGAGTAAGCTAGGAGTGCAAGCATGAGTCACTAAAGCCTGGCTTCCCTCTTTAAATCTTTCACTGCAACACTTTTAATACCTATGGCCCATGTTTTCTCTGCCTTTCATTTCTGTTAGCTTGTTAATAGTGTAACAACACATTTTCAAAGATAATTTTCCAACTAAAGTCAGATATATTATCACTGACACTGGGACCTTTGATATAAATTATTTAGAGAATATTACTGTTTAACAAGACCAGAAAGTATCTTTCCATGTATTGTTGTTTGTCAAAAACTCAGGTCAAAATTAAATTCATTGTACAAGATCAGTTTATAAATTTACAACTGAGAGTAGGTAGATAATGAAATCTTGGATCCATTATTCATATTTAATGAATAATAGAACATGGAAAGAACATATTTATTTTTAGGATCTTGCTCTACTAAAATGTTAAGGACACCTTTAAAATGCTCACAATTTATATTCAGCAATGATGGTTATCCAAACATGATTTTCATAATCTATCATAAAATATAGCAATTAGCCAGCCACTAGTGGCTTATGCCTGTAATCCTAGCTACTCAAGAGGCTGAGATCTGATGATCATGGTTCAAAACCTTCCCAGGCAGAAAAGTCCCTGGAAGTGGTGCTGTGGCTCAAGTGGTAGAGTGCTAGCCTTGAGTACAAAGAGGCTCAGGATTAGCAACCAGGCCTGAATTCAAGCCCATAACTGACAAAATAAATAATGTAGCAATCAATTAACTGTCATTTTATTAGCATAAATGAATTATACATGGAAGTTTTGAGACATTTATATACATGCATATAATATATTTGATCAAATTCACCCCATATGTTACTCTTATCTAATTCCTGTTCTTCTCCTTCCTTTTTTATAACTGAATTAATATTATAACTGATTAATAAATATTATTGTGCTGTTTTCATCCCCCATCATTTTTGCTCTCCACCTCCTTCTGGTTATTTATTTATTTTAAGAGAGGGTCTTGCTATGCAGGCCAGGTGGCTTGGCACTTTGAAACTTTCTTCCTTTACCTTCTGAGTGCTGGGATTAAAGGTGTGACTACAATACCCCATTCACAACAGGTGTGAATAATGAGGAAATGTTTATTTTTATTTAACTTAAAGTATTTTACCTTCATGTGTATTATTTTTGAGTATTGTTGACTTAGAAGGGGAAAAAAAACATTGCAGAATGTGATATCCATTTAAGCGGCCATCCAGCAAACTCCTTTGGTTCAATATTTTAGACACTCTGGAAAAAAAAGAGAGAAAACAATATCATAGTAACTGTCTTTAGGTACATTTAGGCTAATGGAGGTGTCAAGGAAGACTTGTACACCCCAGCTTGTGTATCAGAAACCTCAGCTTTGACTCTAGCTATGCTACTTATTATGAAGTTAGAAATCTTATTAAACACAGAAATTCTGAACTTCCTCACCTGTAAAATTGTGACAACTATAATAATATCATTATATGTACTTTGGAAGATGAGGATTTAGTGTGAGCAGTGAATATTACCCAGTACTTTGCCTTCCACCCCCACTCCCCTGAAGTATGCTTTTAGTTATAGTAAATCTTATTTTGTCCTCAATAGAGATGAAATACAAAACAACTAATGAATTTTATTATGATAGAAAAAAAACTAGAAGGGCTGGAAAGGTGGCTCAGTGGTAGAGTGCTTGCCTTGCATGCATGAGCTCCTAGGTTCAATTCCTCAGCACCACATACGCAGACAAAGCTAGAAGTGGCACTGTAGCTGAAGGACAGCACCCAGCCCAGAGTTCAGGCCCAATGACCGACCAAAAAAAATCAGAAAAATAACTAGAAATATTGTCAAATGTGAGTAGAGGAAGTTGAATAAAACCTTGATGGGTGCATTTGAGGGAAGGAAATTGGGAGAAAAAAAATGGAGGGGGTAACAATGTTGGCAAGAAATGTACTTACTACCTTATTTATGTATGTCTAACCCCTCTGTGCATCACTTTGAAATTAAATTAAATTTTAAAGAAGCTTGACAAATGGTTGGACAGATGACTAAAAAATTGTTTCTATGATAAAAATCACATACAAAAATATGATTTAAAAAATGACGTGTGTGTGTGTGTGTGTGCATATGCACATGCACACTTGAGTGCTAGATGGATCAAGGAAGGCTTGAACTCAGGTCCTGGAGCTTTGGCTTGGCTTGCTTCCTCTTGGCTCCTACCATTCGAGCCACTCCAACATTCTGGTTTATTAGAAATGGGTCTTATGGACTCTTCTGTCCCAGCTGACTTTGTTGCACTGTTCTCTAGGACTCGACCCCTTGAGTAGTTGGAGTAGTAGATATGATGAGCCACCACTGAGAATGAGACTTTTGAGGGTAATAGAAAAAGGTTGACAAGAGTGAGAATTCCATATTTTGGACAGTGGCAGGTAGTTCAGAAAGGTGAGACAGCTCAATTTGACATAGCTTCAACTAATGCAGAGAACCTATTCACTGTATTTACCAAGTACTTTCTCATCCCTGCACTTAGCTGACTGTGAGTGGAATGAGCAATAAAATAAAAGAAAAGAACAATGTCTTTAAGTCTCTGGGTATAGCAGAAATTATAAGAATGTTGCCTAATAATTTTGTGAGAAATGTCAAGAGTGTGTACAGCATTCTGGGCCAAAGAGAGAAAATTCTCTCCATGGAGAAGTCCTTGGGTAGAAGAACTTGTGTTAGGAAAGCCCAAATGAGAAGCAGAATGTAAGATGAAAAGCAAATGAGGATCCAGACATTAGTTAGGAGGAAGAATTGGAAGCTGCAAAACAAAAAGGGACTTAGGTGGCAATGCATGATAAAGACCCATGACAGATGGAAGCTCTTCATCAGGCATTTTGATCATTTGTATCAGCTCTGGATAAGTTTGGAGCCATTAAATTCATGGGAATGGACCTTAATTTCAAAGTAATACACTGACAAATGGAAGAGCAGTGGAAGTGTCTGTGTTCATACTATCATCTTTATCACTATTGTCATTCTTCCTTCCTAAAGGCAACATGCATCAGGGTTAGGTTCTGGGACATGGAAGGTGTGGGTTGAATTATAACATCCACAGTTCAGATCCCTATGTCTACAGTGGAGTCCTTTAGCTTAGATTATTTTCAAACCATATCATTTTCCCGGGCAGTCATCTCTTTTATTCTCAGTGAGTAATCTCTTTTTTAAAGTGAAAAATCACCCTTTAAACATTTTTATATCCTTAACTTGCTATTTTTTATTCCATTTGGCTTACTTTAATAGACATATTCCTTTGACATGGCATCCATTTTCACCTTACTCTTTGAAAAATGAGAAATGTAACCTATACTAAGAAATAGGTCACAAAGATCAATGGAGAAAGAGTGACAGCCCATACTGCTGCATTATTTAGGCTTGACTCATCTTGTGTGTTACATTTATCATGAAAAAGTAGGAAATTACCAAGAATTCACACCAAAAAGTCCCTCTTAAACTGCTGCCAACATTCTTCTTACAGTATTTTGTTTTTCTACTTATTTATTAAAGATAAATATCAGATATACATTAGATGACATAAATACATACAATGTTATTCCTCTTATTAGAAAAATATTGTCCCATAGATGTCTTTCCCTCTGTCTTTTTTTTTTCTTTTGATTGGTACTGGTGCTTGAACCCAGGACCTTGTAGTTTGGATTGGTTTTTGTCAGTCAAGGCTAGTGCCCTACTATTTGAGTTACACCTTCATTCTCTCATTTTTAATTAGTTGGAGAAAAGAGTCTCTCAGAGTTGTCTGCTTCAGTTGGCTTTGAACCTTGTCCACAGACCTTAGCCTCCTGAGTAATTAGAATTACAGGCCTGAGACATCAGCACCTGGTTGAATATACTATTTTCAATGTAAATGTAAATTCTAAAGCTAATTGCCCTATGTACTTTAAAAATAAGCCCTCCTTCATGCTAACAATTTGTTGTACACATCCAGATAGCTCACATTACTTGAACTCATTTAAGATTCTGGCAGATGTAAAGTAACATAAATGATTATACATTTTTTGTCTCTTTATGCAAAAATTTTTTTTCTGGTTCTATCAACTACAGCTTTATGGTGAAGATTCTCAAGAAGATGTGCTTTAGGGTTGTAATAAGAAGGGATTATGATGAAGGGAATTAGCTTCTTAGGGACCTTAAGCATTGGCTATGGTGACAACAACCAGAGATTAGCAACAACAGGAAGCAATTGTCACCAGAATCGGCTAACAACATGAAGGAGAGCCTGGCAAAGATAATGTGGGCTCCTAAGGGTGGGTTGGAATATGGGGAGCAGTGGATTTAATTTGCAGATTTTCAAGTTAAGAACTCTAAGAAACAAAATGTATTCTATTGTTGTTATAAACCACAAAAATCCCGGGAAATAAATTTTAAAATAATTGGTTTTCATAAAGTTCTTAGAACTAAGCAGCAGAAGAAATGGATTATTGATTTTTTTCTATTATAACATTTCCCACTTTTCAGAAGAACTCTCTTTTTTTTCTATCAATGAGCATACATGAGTTGGTTGTTTCGGTTTTGACAAGCAATTATTTTAATCTTTCACCTTTATTACCTTGATTGAGAATATCTAATTTTTAATGTATTTTTATAGTATTTTGTAATTTTTAATTTCTTATTTATACAGAAATAATTAGTGCCTTGGGAAATCTGATGAAATCAATGGGCTAAGAAGCCATTCCATTTTATGCTATTTTATTTATAAATCATCACCCCAACATGACTTAAAGACATCTCTAAATAGGTCTGAGGTGAAGAGCTTGAGATGTTACTTTTAATGTAGGAAATAACAGAATGCCATTCTCTGATAAGAAGTGAAATTCAGCAGTGTTTTAACTTGTTCTAAAACTGGGATGTAAGTTCTATTTTCTTGTTTCATCCTTTGATTTCCTATGTGTTCCCACTCAACATAAGGAAGTAACTGTTCCCCGTAACACAAGATAGGGGACTGACAGCCATACTTTTCATTCCCCAACTTTAAGGGCTATGAAGATCTAGTTTGAACATAGTATAAAACATCTTTATCTTCCCAAGCATGGCACAATAGTTTGAAGTGTTATAAGACTATGCCTTTGGGACAACTGGTCATTGAAGAAAGTTATCATAACTTTCTCTGAGAATGATGATTTAATTTGCTTCCCCTAGTGCTCACTAAATGTATTATATGGACACTAGGAGTTACCACATGCTCCAAAGTAAAGCCTCTGTACTATCGGTTAAACTCAGTACCTTTAAATATCCAATTCTTCCCAATATGGCACTGTCATTGAAAATACTAAATAATCGAACAGCTTACTAAATTATCTTCCTAGAAAGCAAATTGTCTTGGAATTTTTTTTTTGCCAACTTGAATTAGGGATTCTTGCAATTGCATGTTAGAAATACGTGTCATGGATATTTATTTTATTTTAAATGAAAATAGCAATAATACAACCACTTCATTGTATTAAGTGAAGTTGGGGAAATGTTATTAAATTAAGCTGTTAAATATTATATTATTAAATACAATTTTACTGATAACTAAAATTTAATTTCCTCCTTCAGTATAATATCTACCTAATAAATATAGCAAAATAGTAAAATTAGTAAATAAATTTGAACAAGTCATGAAATATTCATGTACACATACCTTGTGCTTCTAGTTTACTATCTTAGCAGTGGAAAACAATCAGCTAGATATATGGAGCAATTAAATAAAACCATCTCTGCTCATCTACACATAATTACAATGAAATGAGAAAGCAATGCCTTCCTTGGAAAGTACACAGTAAATTATTCAAAATATAGAAAGAGCATTAAATGTATAGGAATTTATCTTTTATTTAATTTTTGTTCTTGGTTCAATAGATGTACTTCATTAAGGAGTGAATTAATAATGTAAATCCTAGAATAAGAAAGGAAGGAAAAAAGAAGGAAAAAAGGAGGGAAGGAAGAAATTGAAGGATGGAAGGAAGAAATGAACGAAGGAAGGAAAGAAGAAAGCAAGGAAGGAAGGGAAGGAAGGAAGGAAGGAAGGAAGGAAGGAAGGAAGGAACCAGAAAAAGAAAGAATGAAAGAAGGAAAAGAAACAGCAGAGGGAGGTGGGAAAAAGTATAGTCCAAACTCTTCGAAAATTCAGAGCTCATTCCTTAAAGGAAATCCCTTTAAATTATTTAATTCTATGCTTTAATATAAGGCTATGATTTCAGGTACTTTTTTTTCTTTTATTCTTGTGTCAGTTTGGGGGCTTGTACCCAGGACCTCACTTTCTCATTTATCTTTTTATCTCCCTAGGTTGGTTTTGAATGAGGACCCTCAAATCTCAGCCTCTTGAGTAGTTATGTTTGTAGACATGAGCCACCAGTGCCTGACTCAAATATCTTATATAGTTATTTTTGAATGTTGAATTAGTGTACTAAGAATGGACATAATTGCAAATCTTTATTAACAGTCAAGATATTCCAATCCTTTCTCTCTGTCTTTTTATTTTATTTATTCAATACTTTATTCAAGTTTTACATCAAATATTATTTAATAGGCTTATTTTATGACTATGTAAGTATTAGATTCCAAATAGGTACGTGATATAGTCTACTTCGATTAATTAGTTATACATCATTTTTTATGATATTCTGGTTTGAACTTAAGACCGCACACTTGTTAGCACTTGTTCTATCATCTGAGCCATGAATGTAGTTTCCTGTTATCTATCTGTTTGACTGTCTGTCTGTCTATATCATTCTATTTGTCTATCTATATAATATGCCACAGTTTGAACTCAGGGCTTCATGCTTGCTCAGCTTGCTAACTTAACCAATGTTCTACCATTTCAGCCGTACCTCCAGCCTAGATTTTATTTTTGGAGATGAAATCTCATAGACCATTTTACCTGAGCTGGCTGGGAACTGTGATCCTCCAGATCTCAGGCTCTTCAGGAGATAGGATTGCAGGCTGAGCCACTTCTGGTCCTCTTTGAGATAGAGCCTCATTTTTAGAATTTGTTGTCCATCTGTTCTCTTTGACTTTACAGTTTTCTAATTTATATGCTTAAAAATCTGGTAATTCTATTTGTCCCCCACTTCTTGCTTGTTTTCCTGGATCTGGTTTATTTATCTTTATTGTTTCTACCTTCATTATAGAGGAAGCTATTCTTTAGTAATTTCTGAGAGAGAAATTGGGAGGTGAAAATATTGGGATAATACATATTTTAAAATGTTATTCTGTCATACACATGGCTGGTATCTGGGCTAGGTATAAAATGTGAGGTTATATTAGCTTCCTATAGAATTGTCTAATACTTTACAGTTTACAGTATTGACCCTATTACAGTAGGGTTCTTTAAAAATTTATTTGAAAATGCTGAAAACAGAGGAACTACAGTGAAATAAATTAGGCAAAGGGTACCTTTCCTTTTCAATAATGCCAACCTTTCCCTTGCTGTCTCCCAGTTTTTCCCTCCCATTCTACCCACATGTTGTATAGCTCATTTTCAACATGGTGTCCAGTGAGTACTATTGAAGCATTTGTTTACCCATTGCTACTTCTACATGAACAAATGAGGGTCTTTTTAAATAATGAATCTTTTTGTATATAAGATCTTTTCATATTTCTTATGTACAATGCATATTTGCAAGGAACTGTTTTATTTATTGTCCTACAATTGAGCACACATATTTGTACATGTATTTATATTTATAGTATCTGTCACCACTCTTCAAAACAACTAAGAGACATAGTCAACTAAAGAATCCATAAGCCAGGGACTGGTGCCTCACACCTGTTAAATGAATCCGTTAAAAGAGTAAAACAATTATTTACAGATTGGCATACATATGTAAATATATATGTGCATATGTATATAGGAATATGTGGGTGTAACTCAACCCAACAGAGAATTAAAATAATGAACCAAGTAAAATGTAGGAAAAAGGCCAGAATAGACATTTCTCTAAAGGGACAAATAGTAGCCATATATAATAAACAGCAGTCATCATCAGGGAAATGCAAATAAAAATCAAATGAGATTTTATGTATCCAACAAAGAAAAGCTATTGTCAAAAAAGACCAAACAGCAAGCTTTGGTAAGGATATGAAGGAAAAAGGACCCCATACACAAGTTGATATGAATTTTAAAGTAATCCAGCTGTATGGAAAACAGTATGGAGGGTCTTTAAAATTCATTCATCCATATGAGCCAGAAATTCCACTAGGGGATATATATCCAACGGAAATGAAACAAGTATATTGCAGAGACATCTGCATTTTCTTTGCAAATGGACTGTCGTAGTCATAACAATATTATTCAAAATAGCCCATACCTGGAAATTACATAATTGTTTATCAGCTTACAAAGAGATAAAGAAAAGGTGAACACATATGGACTTGAATATCTTTCAGTCATAAATAAGCAAGAAATTCTAACATTTTTGGCCACCTGGATAGAACTCGAGGACATTATGTTAACTGAAATAAGGCAGGTGCAGAAAATCAAATACAATATAATCTCACTTTATATGAAGGATTTACAAAAAATCCCTTGTGTAGAAGGCAAGGGAAGAATGGTAGTTTATGGGGGAGATATGGGGAAAGTAGAGAAGAAGGAAGTGTGAGAAGTTGGTCGATGGGTCCCTAGTTATAGATACAGAGGAGAAGAAATTCAGGTGTGCTGTTGTACATCAGGATGTCTATAAACAATAATGGATTGTTTATTTCAATGAAAAATGCTAGAAGGAAGGATTTTTGAAAGTGTTTGCCATATAGAAGTAATTAAGTATTTAAAGATAGACATATTTAATTTGTCTAAATATTACACAGTGCATGCATGTATTTAAATGTTATATTACCATGTACAATTTTGTGATTTAATGTATCAATTAAAATAAATGTAGTCATCCAACTCTTTAGTTAAAATTTTATAATTATTATATAAAGAATTCAAAATTATTCATCTTTGGGACCATTTTTGTGTTCAGGTTTTATGTTGATTAAGAACAAAGCTGGCCTTACCTGTATTATATTGCATCATGTCCTTCCTCATCTTTTTCCCTTCTGTTAATGGGAACTAAGATGTTGGATAGCAGAAAATGTCTTGAACTAAAGTTACCCCAACTCCATGCAGTAAGAAATGAAGCTTTGTTTACATTGCTGAGTTTCTTTGTAATAGTTTCATGAATTAAAAATCAAGGGAAAAGTGTTAAGATCAACATTTAGTTGCGATTAAATGATTTGTAAAGCTGAACTTGGAATAAGGATTATATTCCTACATATAAAAGCCCAAACTGGGAAACTTCTTAAGTAGAACATATGTGAAGAATCTATACATGTTTAGGTAGGCTAAAAGTTCTTGATTGTAATGTAAAAAGCATAAAGTATAAAGAAAAAAATCAGAAAACGTAGACCATCAAAATTAATGTGTCCCTTCTTTGAAAATAATTGATGTAAAAACCAAAATTCCAGCAACAAAATGGAGGTCGTTTTCACAATAAATAATCTGTCAGATAACTTGCATTGAAAATAGAGAAAGAACTTTGTAACTCAGTCAAATAAGTGAGCCAGTTTTCTAAGAATGGTCTAAAACTTCAATAGACATCTTTCACAAACATTTGACTGATTAAGAATTTCAGACAAATATGCTCCACATAATTAACATTAGTGAAATGTAATCTATTACCACAATGTGATAGCACCATACATTTATTCTAAAGGTCAGAATTCAAAAGATCACCAATGTCAAGTTTGGCAAAGGATGAGTAATGTGTCATGTGAGAATGGGCTTGTAAAATGCCTCAGCCACAATGAGAAACTGTGTGAAAGTTACTTATAAACTTAAACATCCATCTTCCAAGCCGAGAAATTTCAGCCATTAGTATTCCCCTCCAAAATAAAGACACATATTTACACTAGGTCTGATACAGACCCTGAACAGCAATAACAATCTTTAGCAGGAAGAACAGTGCTAGAGGAATATCAATACCAAACTTCAAATTCTATTTCAAATCCATAGTATAAAAACAACTTGGTACTAGTACAAGAAGAAGCCTGAGGGCCAATGGAATAGAACTGAAGATCCAGAAATGAACTCACAGGCCTGTAGCCACCTAATCTTTGATAAGGGAGCCGATAAAGAAAAAAACAGAATAGAAGAAAGACAGCCTCTTCAACAAATGGTGCTGGCAGAATTGGTTATGTATGTATAGAAAGTGGAAGTTAGATCCTCATATATCACCCTGCACCAGAATCATTCCATATGAATCAAGGATCTTGAGGTAAAAGCAGATACACTGAAAATATTACAGGAAGAGTCCTTGGCACAAGTCAAAACTTTCTTAATAAAGACCCAGAAACACAACAAATCAAAGAAAGGTTAGATAAATGGGATTGCATTAAACTGTAGAACTTCTGCATGGCAAAAGACATAGCTAGCAAGATAAATAGAAAGCCCACAGACTGGAAGAAGATCTTCACTATCTATACAACAGACAAGGGGCTCATATCTAAAATTTACTTAGAGCTCAAAATAGTCACCCAAAAGCAAATCCTCAAAGAAACAGCCACCCCATTAAACAAGTGGGCTGAAGACTTAAAGAGAGACTTCTCTGAAGAGGAAATAAGAATGGCCAATAAACACATCAAGAAATGTTTGTCATCTCTGACCATAAAAGAAATGCACATCAAAACAACATTTAGATTCTACTTTACTCCAGTTAGAATGACCTTATCAAGAAATCTAGTAATAACAGTTGCTAGTGGGAATGTGGCCAAAAGGGAATGCTACTACATTGTTGGTGGGAATGTAAACTGGCTCTGGTTCAGCCATTCTGGAAAGCAGTACAGAGGTTCCTCAAAAGACTAAACATAGAGCTCCCTCTGAGCCGGCAATCCAACTCTTAAGCGTTTAAAACCCAAATGACCACAAGCAAGACTATGCTAAACCTACCAGCACAACTATGTTTACTGCAGCATTTTTTTTACCATAGGTAAAACATGGAACCAATACAGATGCTCCTCAGTAGACAAATGGATCAAGAAGATGTGGTATATATACACAATGGAATTCTATGCCTCCATCAGAAAGAATGGCATTGCCCCATTCATAAGGAAATGGAAAGACCTCGAAAAATTATATTAAGTGAAGCAAATCCGAGCCAAAGAAACATAGCTTGCACAGTTCCCCTCATTTGTAATAACTGGATTATGTTTATATCATTCGTAGCAGAGGATCATAATAGCCCAATTGCTAATTGCATATAACCACACATAATGAAGTACATCATAATCAACTCCAATAATTGGAGAAACATGTTTCTATAATGTACTGTTTGCATTTATTTCATTTTTCTTTCTTTCTTTTTTTGTGTTTTTGTCTTTTTTTGTTTGGTTTTGTTTGCTGTACACTTTGTCTTATATATAACTTTATTTGATCCATGGAAGGAAACAGGAATCACAGAGCAAGCAGGACAAAGGATAAACTAATGCAACAATGATACTCACTAGACACTAAGTTGGAAACAAACTGTGCAACTTTGGGTGAAATGGAGTGGGGAAGGGCAACCAGGAGAAAATGAGGGAGGGGTAGCAGTGTCTAGAAAGAAATGTACTCCTCACCTAGCTTATATAGTTGTAACCCTTCTGTTCATAATCTTTTGAATAAATAAGAAAATATATTGTTTTTTAAAGTATTAAAATGTACTATTTATAATAAATATGCATATTTATAATTACAGTGGGAAACTACATTACTAAGTTGATAGTTAAAAAATATTAGTCTATTAGTTCAGATTTCAGACCTCAAATCTAGCAAACTTTTTATTGGACCAGGCCATTTATTTTTAAATGTATTTTATTTTTATTTTCTATAATTAGTTGTCAAGGAGGTTTTAATTTAACATGTTAGTTTATGTATAAATGCATCTTAATCAGTGTCATTCCAGTCACAGTCTTCCAGATTTATCTGAACCCCACTCATTCTCCTCAAGTTACACCTTGAATATGATGGTTATATTTGCCTAGAGAAAAGCCTTTTACTCATGCATTGATGATTTTTTTACTAATATTGGTCATTTTTACTTTATTAGCTATTTGGTCTGTTCTGAATAAATTTCTTCAAAACATGATATATTCTAAGGTGGATAAACACAGGCTTCAAAATTTTCCATCATTTCCCCATAACATCACATTTTTTAAACTCAGAGAATTTCTTGTCTAGAAATGTTTATTTTGCAAACATGAATAATTCTTTTTTGCTTCAGACCACCAGCATGAATTTACCCTTCAAACTTTTCAATTTTTAAGGACATATAAAAGAGTGGCATACTGATTTATGAACCATTTGAAAAGATTTCTTCATGTCTGACTTCATTTATATATCTATTTTTAGCTAGGACTCTTTTCCTTGAACCATTTTCAGTGCTTATCCAAACAGCATGCTTTTATCCTGGAAGGTGGGGAGATAGAACTGTGTTTCA
Organism: Dipodomys merriami; assembly: GCF_024711535.1. Taxonomy (NCBI): domain Eukaryota; kingdom Metazoa; phylum Chordata; class Mammalia; order Rodentia; family Heteromyidae; genus Dipodomys; species Dipodomys merriami. Next base: position 97,144 of record NW_027202857.1, read on the forward strand.
CTTCTCTAAGGCACTTGCCTCCCGTGGTACTGATATCCTAAATTAAGAGCTTCCTCTGAAACTGTTTAAGATTTTGTATGGAAGATAGGACAAGACACAGCAGTCAGTCCAAGAGAAGGGCAAGTGAGCAGTGTGGTAGAAAGTGGGTTAATGGGAAAACTAGGGCAATGAGGCCCATCCTTCAAAAGACAGTAATCTCAGCACACTGACAGGTGGCATCAGAATTCTAGCTGTCAGGATTCTGCTGCACTACCTGTGGCAGATTCTCTCCATACAAGCCTGCAGTCCTTTCTTGCTCCAGAAATGAGACAGGAGCCTAGCAGAAAGGCATTCTCTGGTATTCTTTGAGTCCTCTTCACACTTAATCTTACAAATTGGTGTCCTTCTAAGACAAAAAGAAGAAATATCAGCTATCTGTGCCAGACCAGTTACACCTCTATGAATTCTTATTGAGTCCTATACTGCATGATAATAATCAGTAAATAAATGTACTAGGAATTTAGACTATGTATTCGGAATCATCCTTAAACATTGAGTTAATAGAAATGGGTGAATTACATTATTTTTGAAATTGTTATACCTCAAATAAATACAGACTTTTGAGACTCAAAGCAAATATAAAAATTTACATCATTGAGAAATGTTCAAATGCAGAAATAGTTCTAGAAAAGAAAAAGTAATGTCTATTTGTTACTAAATTTATTTGGGGTGAAAAAATATCCAATATTTGCTTTTCCAGTTAGTTTGAATTATTGACTAAGGATAAAAGAATCATTCTGTATAGAATATAATTATGAACAATAATGTTTTAAGTCCTAAGATATAAAAAGAACATCATATCTAAAATATTTTTGAGAATATAAAGAATTTTACCCTTCTAATTATGTTTGTAAAAATAGATATTAACTTACATTTTATTTATCTGACATAAAGTATAAGATGTCAGCCAAGTACTTATATGATACAATGAAATATAATTTGGGGTTGTTAAATATAAAATCCTTTGATTCATTTCAATGTTACAATTGAAATATATTTTCATGAGTAATTACATACAGAAAAGGAGTATTTTTTATTAAATAACCAGCATCTGTATGAATAGGAAAAAAGATACTGGGTATTTTTTAGTGTTAAATTTTTATCAGATTTCATCATCGAAATTCTGACATAGAATTCCTAACTTTGTAAAATGCTACATGTTCCAGGAAAAGACCTGTAGTTAACTGAGGTCTCTACAACCATAGTGTGTTTTCAGAAGTTTCTTACCATATGTAAAGCTTTATAAAAAATCCCTGTTACATTGTTACATGTGTTAATTCTGCATATGTGCTAAGAAGAAAGTGGTTTCTAAAACATAGTGTAGCATTGTTTCAGTGAACAACAATTTTAAATGCCATCTAAATATCATGGGATATGAAAGAATGCTGTAGATAACATACGTAGGAGTTCTATCAAGAATTTTGACATTATTCTTCATGTGGTATCATTAGAGACAAAATGGGGCAAAAAGAGACCAAAATGATAAAGAAATAAAGTGACTTTATATTTTATTGAACTCTGATGTTGAAAAATGTCAAGCTGGAAAAAAAACCTTCTGCTGCTATATTTCCTCCAGTATTAAAAGAGAGAAAAATGCTTATCAGAAACACAAGGTTATAATGTTTCAATAAACATACAGAGCCATTTTGTGGGTCAGATAGGAAAGAGGTGGAGATAAAACAACATGGATGAAAGTAGGTTAAATAATTCCACTAGCTAAGCGTATGTGACTCCCCAACAACTCTGCTACCAAAGTGCAGCATTCTACAATATTTAATTCTTATGATTTTGTAAATATTAATCAACAAGATGATAAATATGAATATAAATATTTAATTCTTATGATTTTGTGAATATTAATCAACAAGATGATAAATATGAATATTCTAAATCATAACTTTGATAATCAAACTTAGCCAGTCAAATGATAAGGAAGATTGACAAAAACAGGGAGATAAACAAAAGTTTGGAGAATTATCACCAGAGGCCACAGGAAAATGCATAAACACAAAGCCCATTTTAAAAGGTAGATTAGAAGGAAGAGCATGGAAACATGAATGAGAATTTAAATGTTAACTCTCTGTACAGATACTGTTATAAACTCTTTCCATGTAAAATGTTCATTCCTTTATTTTTCATAATATGCCTGTAACAAGATGTAAAAAGTAGACTGTTTAGATACAGAAAAGTGAACAATACATGGAAAGGGATCAAAGTCACATACTATAAAGTAAAAAATGTAGAAATTTCCCCACAGAATGCTCACTCTAGGTCGCAGATTTATGCCATTTACTTTGCATCTAACATGACCACTACTCTCCCAAGATTCTGTGGTCTGATAGTAGAAATCTGCTGACCCCTGGGAAACAGGTAGTCAATAAATCCCATGGAGAGCTTGCTAAGGATATGACCAATGGTCAAATAATATAAATGTGTGTGATCCATGATGAAGTAGTTGGTACAAGACAGTCCTTCTGCTGTGAGCAGCTTGAAAATTGAAAAGTAATGGTTTATAGATAGCATTTTATACCTTAAGTAGGACACAAAGAGATGAGACCTATGATGACCACATTTTCAGCCTAGAAATAGTTTCAAGAAGACAAAACAACATGGTACCTATACTAAGCTAAAAAGAAAAATTTTGATTTGAGGAAATAAGACTTCTTGTATTTGAGTCGAGACAGAACGAGTTTGTTCAAAAAGTTGCATAAGACGGCCCCAAGGACTCCAGAGTCTAGATGCACACTAAGCTGTCCTTACAGTGGCTGAGTCCCAACATTGACAGGTAAAATAATTCCATCAACACATATAAATTATAAAACTACTTTTGTTTGCAATTACACCTAGAATGTTAAAAATGAAGATTGAATATAAGTGCTTAGAGGATGGAAAGCAAGGAGGAACACACTTTTGAAAACACAGAATGCCATTTTCTTGTCAAATTAAACATTGACCTGCTACCTGATCCAATGGTTACACATTGAACTATTCACTAATATAAATGACAATTTAGATGTATAGGAAAGGGCTATACATGAAATTCACACTTATTTTATTCCTAATAGCCCCCAATTTGATATATTCTCTATGTCAGTAAGCAAACAGCAGTATAGCTTAATTAACTACATAAAGCAAAATATACTCAGACACAATCAGGAAAAGGATGATGCACTTAATGATATGATCTTTAAAAACAAAAAAACTTGCCAAGCAAATGATGTTATATCAAAGAAGTTGTTACCATATGATTCATTTCTGTGTAGCAATAATAACAGTAAAGACCACAAATACATAGATATGAAGGTTGATTAGATGATACAAGGTTGAAAAGAGAGTACTTCTAAAAATTTTTGTTTGTTTGTTTGTTTGTTTGTTTTGTCGGTTGTGGGCTTGAACTCTGGGCCTGGGTGCTGTCCCTGTGCTCTTCATCTCAAGGCGAGTGTTCTACTACTTGAGCCACAGCACTACTTCTGGTTTTCTAGCGGTTTATTGGAGACAAGAGTCTCATGGACTTTCCTGCCCGGGCATTAAACCTTGATCCTCAGATCTCAGCCTCCTGAGTAGCTAGGATTACAGGTGTGAGCCACCCATGCCCGGCCTAATTAACTTTTTAAAACAAATGTCCTATATCTTGTATGTTAGCAATTACACATTTTTTTCATATGATAAATTCAAGTTTTGCTTACTTTTAAAATAGCTAAATTTTATTATATATACTTTCTTTTTTTTATTTATTATTAAAAAAAATTATTGTGAAAATACTGTACAGAGGGGTTGCAATTACATGGGCAAGATAATGAGTACATTTCTTATCAAGCATTTTAGCCTCCTCCTTTGTTTCCCCTTCCCCTCCCTTCCCATCCTCTCCTGCCCCCTCCACCCAATCCTCCCCGCGGGCCCACCTCCCCACTCCCCCCACATCCCCCACCCCCGGCACCAAAGTTGTAAAGTTCGTTTTTGAAATAACGACTTGTACATCTCATTGTTGCAATGGGTCCACCTGTACCTGAAAGAAAAAAAAAACCATTTGAATACATATCTTATGTTTATTTCCCTAACATCACCTTATTATATATACTTTCTTTAGTCATATATAATATATATTGTTTTTTTTTACTATCCATTGAGTTCACTTGTAGATTTATAGACATGTTCTAGTTATTACAAATGAGGGAAACCATGCAGCCTATTTTTTTGGGTTTGGCTTACTTTGCTTAGTTTAATTTTTTTCTAAGTCGTTCCATTTCCTTATAAATGGGGAAATGTCATTCTTTCTGATAGAAGCATAGAATTCCATTGTATATATATATACCACACTTTCTTGATCCATTCATCCACTGAAGGGAATCTGGGTTTGTTTCCATATGTTGGCTATGATAAATAATACTGCAATGAACATGGTCATGCTAGTTGGTTTTCGTATAGCCTCTGGTTTTTGGTCAATTGGGTAAATGCCCAGAAAGTGGGTTTGAAGGGTCATAGGGGAACTCTGTTTAGTCGTTTGAGGAACCTCCACACTTTCCAGAGTAGCTGAACTCTACCAACTCTACCAACAGTGCAGTAGCATTTCTTAGGGCAGTATCCCTACCAACATCTGGTATTATTATTTTTCTTGATAATGGTCATTTTAACTGAGATGAGGTGGAATCATAATGCTGATTTGATTTGCATTTACTCTATGGCCAGATATGACAAACATTTCTTTATGCATCTATTAGCCATTCCTATTTCTAAAGGTAAGTAATTACACCTGAACATGATTAATTAAACATCAGTCTAAACATTCACACAATGAGAACAAAGGAGGATATTCTTTGGAGAGGATTGCAAGGGCTCAATAACTACGTGTATATGGCCATAGAAAATGATCCTTATCCAAATGAACTCCAAGAAATGTAACTGAGATTTTTTTTGTCAGTCGTGGGGCCTGAGATGTTCAGCTCAAGGTAAGTGCTCTACCACTTGAGCCACAGCGTCACTTCCAATTTTCTGAGTGGTTTATTGGAGGTAAGAGCCTCACAGACTTCATGCCTGAGCTGTCTTTGAACCTTAATCCTCAGATCTCAGCCTGCTGAGTAGCTAGGATTTCAGGTGTGAGCCACCAGCTCCTGGCTTAAGAGAATTTCTTTTTATTATACTGTTTGTGGCCCCTTTTCCCCCTTTTCTTCTCTCCTGTTTTCATTATTTTATTCCCTTCTCTCTCTGTTTTAGATTTCTGTACCCCTTGTCTTGTATATAAGTTTATCTGATTTGGGAAGTGATGGGGAAGCACAGAAACAGTGGGACAAGGGGTAAACCAATTCAGCAGTGGAACCCACTAAACACTATGTTGGAAATTTACTATACAATTTGGGGGGGGGGGAAAGTTGGGAGAGGAAAAACTGGGAGAGAATGAGGGAGGAGGTGACACTGTTCCAAATTAAATATACTCATTAACTGTCATGTAACTGTAACTCCATTGTAAATCTCCTTTACAATAAAATTAATACACATGTGTGCATGTATATATGTATTATTTTTGTATATATGTATATTTCTCAAAGATTGATTACAATAACTATAAGGCAGTATGTTCATAACTTTAGTTTATTCTATGTAAAATATTTTTGACATGGCTGGTTGTATGTTCAATTTGAGCCACACAATTATTAAAAGTATTTCTCAAACTTTATTTTAAATAAGCTAATGAGACCTCACCAAAACTTGTTGAGCAGTGCTGAGCCAGGTGCTAGTGGCTCATGCCTATAATGCTAGCTACTCAGGACAATGAAATGTGGAGGATTGAGATATAAAGGCATCCTGGGCAGAAAAGTTCATCAGCAAATACATGGACTTGAGGTGTGGCTCAAGTGGTAGAGCATCAACCTTGAGTGGAAAATAATAGTAATAATAATATTAGTAGTGGACATTAAGTAAAAGATGTGGTCAGATAGGTTCCATAATCAATAATAATACAGTATATATTTTAAAACAGTTACAAGAGAACATTTTTGAATGGTTTACCATAAAGAAATGAGAATTATGTGAAATGTAGACTATGTTTATTACTCAAATACAATATGCACATTTAACAAAACATCATAATGTGTTTCATAAATTTGTAAAATCACTGGATGTCAATTTTGTGGTTTTCCTCACATCCTAAAAATGGCATAAATAACTCTGATACAAGTTAAACTCTTTATTTCCTGATAATTTGGAGTTGCTTAAACATGGAAACCCATTTCTGATCTTCTTACTTGTGTGAACTATAGTTCTACTGGTCAAGAATAACAACCATTTTATTTGGATATAAAATTCAATTAAAATCTCTTCACATTCAGCTCAAACAGATATATTCTTCCTGGTATTTTGTAAAAAAATAAAAAGTAATTTTCCCTTTCATGGTGTCATTGATTGGTGTCACAGAACAGCAATATTCACAAGACAATATGTTGGAAATAATCTGTAAAACTTGGGGGGGGGTAGGGAGAGGGAAAGTGGGAGAAAAATGAGAGAGGTGTAACAAGTTCTACAAGAAATGTACTCACTACCTTACTTATGTAACTGTAACTCCTCTGTAGATCACCTTGACAAAAATGTGTTGTTGTCATTTTTAAAGACTACTCATCTTCCTTTCTCCTGTTGCTTACCCCCTTGCTTGTCCTATTTCCTCGTTGTTATTTAGTTAGACTTTGACTTAGTCTTTCTAAAAAATTATACTATTTGCTTTCTCCATATATTCTTTTATACTTCAGTTAATTCATTTATACCCACTTGGGTGCTACCCAGTCTGCTTACTTGTAGATTCATAGGCACATTCTAGTTCCCACTAATGAGGGTAGCTATGCATCCTCTGCTTCTCTAGGTCTGGCTTACTTCATTTAATATATTTTTTCCTAGTCTTTCCATTCTTTCTGATGTATGAATAAAAGTCTGCTGTGTATATATGACACATTTTCTTGGTCCATTCGGCCCTTTAGGAGAATCTATAGAATGAACAGGGGAAATGAGTAGAATGCAGGCAAGAACGAATTGTATATGCTAGAGGATTTAGAAAAATAAAAGAAGGAGTGAGTCGAAGGGGAGTGAAGTTGTTGAAGGGATGATGACACAGATTAAGATGCATTATATACATATATATTAATTTGTTAAGTGACAAAAAATAAATAGCAAAAAATAAGAAAAGTGAGGGAAAGGGTGTGGTGGGTGAGGTTTGTAGGCACTGTATTCATTAACCACTCTGTTGAATGGCAACTCTTTTGTACAACTACTTAAAGGAAATAAAAATAATTTTTAAAGGTTGCCCTTGAACCTGACCTCCAGCCAAGGTTTCCCTTTTCCCACCCCATTTTCTAAAGGTTGACTTTTCCTGACAAGCTCTTTCCCCATTTAATCTAAGACTTATATACAAAGACAGGCTCTGTACACAGAGTACCATTCATTCATTCAGTAAAGTTTTCTTTCAACCTAGCTCTAGTACTGACCAATTCTTAGTTCAGGACCAAAGAAAAAGTTCACTTAAGTTATTTTAGTAAAAGTTTTAATTTGTTTGTATTAATTATAATATATTAATTATATTAATATTAATTTAAAATGCCAACTCAACACTTAACTTACAGAGCTAGAGTGATAAAGAAAACAAGACAAGTAAAACACACATACACAAACCCAAATACAGTATCAATGAAAGTAGAGTGTCATGAATTCTTCTTGAATCTAAGGAATAAATTTTGCCAAGGCTGGCTTTCATCAGAAATAGCAGATTATTTAAATAAAATTCAAAGGAAGCAAATCTAGCCCAACATTACTTTGACCTCAATATTAAAGTATTTTATGAAGCCTGGTAAAATTTCATATATGTACCATCATTAATTCCAGTAATTTATAATTTTACAGTTTTTGTACCATGTTGAAAATGTTGTTTATACAAACAAGACCACACTAAAGCTACCAGCACAACTATGTTTATTGCACCATTACTTACTATAGCTAAGATATGGAACCAACCCAGATACCCCTCAGTAGATGAATGGATCAAGAAAATGTGGTATATATACACAATAGAATTCTAAGCCTCCATCAGAAAGAAGGACATTGCCCCATTTGTTAGGGAATGGAAAGGCTTGGAAAAAATTAAATTAAGTGAAGTAAGCCAGGCCCAAAGAAACATAGGTCCCATGGTTTCCCTTATTTGCAATATCTAGTGTATGTCTGAGTCAAGCAGAAAAGGTCAGATAAAGTGATGTTAGGGAAATGAACCCTAAGATATGTATTCAAATGTCCTTTTTTCTTTCATGCGATTGTTTCTAACACATTTATATGATTATTTCTTTGTTGCTTTGTATGTCCTTCCCCCACAATATAATCCCTGCTTTCACTGTATTTGATGTTGGTATAATTTGTGGAGGGGAAGGAAAAAAACAAATCGTGTAAATAGGGATACAGGTGGACCCATTGCAACAAGGAGATGTACAAGTCGTTATGTCTAAAACGAACTTTACAACTTTGTTGGGGGGGGACGGGGAGGATTGGAGGGGTGAGGGGAGGATGGGAAGGGGAAACAAAGGAGGAGTCTACAATGTTCGATAAGAAATGTACTCATTATCTCGCCCATGTAATTGTAACCCCTCTGTACATTATTTTCACAATTAAAATTTTTTTAAATGTTGTTTAGTCTAATTTGCTTATGGCCAATGGTATCTTTAATTAGAAATATTGGTAACCTGTCCTCAAAGCATTTCATTGAGTGCATTTTTACTTCCAGCATTATCATCCTAAAGAATAGAATGATAAGAAATGCCATTAAGCAGAATTGAAATGAAATACCCCTCAGGGAATAAAGAGCGTTTTCTTTATTGAAGAACAAAGTCTGTTTAGGATACAGTTTGGTATTGGCATAAGAACAGACCTCAGGACCAATGGAATAGAATTGAAAACCCAGAAATGAACCTACAGACCTATAGCCATCTAATCTTCGATAAGGAAGCTAAAACAATAGAATGGAAGAAAGACAGCCTCTTCAGTAAATGGTCCTGGCAAAATTGGTTAACTACATGTAGAAAACTAAAGCTAGATCCTTATATATCACCCTGCACCAGAATCAACTCCAAATGGATCAAAGACCTTGAACTCAAAGCAGACACTCTGAAAACATTACAGGATGGAATAGGAGAAACCCTAGGTCTCCTTGGCTCAGGTCGAAATTTTCTGAATAGAGACCCGGAAGCACAACAAATCAAAGAAAGGTTGGACAAATGGGATTGCATAAGATTGCAGAGCTTCTGCAGGGCAAATGACATAGCTGGCAAGATCAATAGAAAGCCCACCGATTGGGAGAAGATCTTTACTAGCCATACAACGGACAAGGGTCTCATATCTAAAATATACTTGGAACTCAAAAAATTAAACCACCCAACAACAAATCCTCAAAGAAACAACTGCCCAATAAATAAGTGGGCGAAAGACTTAAAGAGAAGCTTCTCTGAAGAAGAAAGAAGGATGGCCAATAGACACATGAAGAAATGTTCAACATCCCTAGCCATAAAAGAAATGCAAATCAAAACAACATTGAGATATCACCTCACTCCAGTTAGAACAGCAAAAATCAAGAACTCTAATAACAACAGATGCTGGAGGGGATGTGGACAGAAAGGAACCTTACTTCATTGTTGGTGGGAATGTAAACTTGTTCAACCACTTTGGAAAGCAGTATGGAGGTTCCTCAAAAGACTTCACATAGATCTCCCCTATGATCCAGCAATCCCACTTTTGGGCATTTACCCAAATGTTTACAAACAAGACCACACTAAAGCTACCAGCACAACTATGTTTATTGCAGCATTATTTACCATAGCTAAGATATGGAACCAACCCAGATGCCCCTCAGTAGATGAATGGATCAAGAAAATGTGGTATATATACACAATGGAATTCTATGCCTCCATCAGAAAGAATGACATTTCCCCATTTGTTAGGAAATGGAAAGGTTTGGAAAAAATTATATTAAGTGAAGTAAGCCAGGCCCAAAGAAGCATAGGTCCCATGGTTTCCCTTATTTGCAATATCTAGTATAGGTATGAGTCAAGCGGAAAAGGTCAGATAATGTGATGTTAGGAAAATGAACCCTTAAATATGTATTTTAATGTTTTCGTTTCTTTCATGCATGTGTTTCTAACGCATTTACAAGATTATTTCTTTGTTGCTTTGTATGTCCCTCCCCCACAGTGTAACCCCCGCTTTCACTATATTTGATGTCAGTATAACATGTGGAGGAGATGGGGACAAACAAGTCGTTTAAGGATTCAGGTGGACCTGTTGCAACAATGAGATGTACAAAATGTCATGTCAAAACCAGCTTTACAATGTCGGTGTGGGGGGGGGGGGAGGGGGGTATAATTGGGTGGGGGGAGGGGGGTATAATTGGGTGGGGGGAGGGGGGAGGCGGAGGCGGGGAAAGGAGGTGAAGGGTAAACAAAGGAGGAGGCTGCAATGCTTGGTAAGAAATGTATGCATTATCCTGCCCATGTAATTGTAGGCCCTCTGTACAGTATGTTCTCAAATAAAATAAAATAAAATTTAAAAAAAAAGGATACAGTATATAGAATATAGAATTAAAATCTTCACTGAAATGAGGAACATATTTATGAAATTCTATGACCAGTGAATATTTGCTATTGAGAATTAGTTCTGATAGCTACAGAGTCAGGAATATGGAAAAATAAAGAGTACAAAGAAAGCAATCCATTGGAAAACATTCAAACATTTAAAATACTGAATGATGATTATAATTAATTTAGATTATATAATTATATAAAATATAGTGTATATAATAACTTTATAATTTATTGTTGAAATAAGCTCTGAATTATTATTATTCCTGATTCTCTTGTCAAAACACATATAAAAGTAGGTGGTAATTATTTTCAATCCATATTTTATTTAGATTGTTGTATTTTATGATCAATTTTAGCTTTCTAAAATATTTGTTTTTCCTCTAAAATTTGTTTCCCATAAAATTTTGGATTTAATGGCTCTGACAAATGAATAGCTCCTGGAATTTCAAAGCTAAAGTTCATAATGTATAGCAATGTCTTCAATGGCTATGAAGTTTATTGGGCCAAAAATTAAAATAAAAGTATACTAAATATTATTTTAGATCCTATAAGTTTTGAAAAAAAACATAGCCAAAGGATGGTAAATTCAGAGAGATAAAGTAAATCTTTCTTTCTGGCAATAAAAGCTTTGATTCCCAATTCTAATCTTTTCATTGCAGCTCATTGATCAAGTCAAGTGTGTCATTGATTTCTGACATTTTGGGGAAATGTAGAGGAATGAGAAAGCATAGTTTCTTCTCAAAATTTAGTAAATTAGGTAAGCACACATGCACACTGATATATTTGAGAAAAGGCCAAATGCCTGGAGTCTTTCACAGATACCTTGAAGACTTGAAGGTCATGAATTAAACAAGTTGTTACAATAACAATTATTATAGCCTTTCTAAGACTAGATACCCTTATACACCAATTACTCAGTTGATAATAGCCTATAGGGTAAATCATATAAAAGTTTTGGGATATAATATGACAAATGGTCATAAATAAATAAGAGTAGATTTTCTGAAATAAAATTATTAGTAGAGTTTCATGATTTTATTTTATTTTAACAAGTTTTGTATTATTAGCATCCTATAAACTTATTTTTATATATATTTTTATTGTAAAGATACTATACAGAGGGGTTACAGTTACATGAATAAGGTAATGAGTACATTTCCTATTGAGCATTGTTACCCCCCTCCTTTGCTTTTTTCCCCTACCATCCCTTCCCTCCCCATATCCCCAACTCCTCCTTCCCCCAAAGTTGTAAAGTTCATTTTCAACGTAGTGCCTTGTACATTTCATTGTTAAAATAGGTCAACCTGTATTCTTGTTTCAGTGTTTTGTTATTTCCCCTCCCCTCCCCAAATTAGAAAAAAAGTATATACAAGATGCAGGGTACCAGAATCAAACACAGTGAAACAAGAGGTGTACCATAGGGGAAGAACATACAAAAGAAACAAAAAAATCACATAGTACATTATAAGTACATTAAAAACAACAGTAGGAGAGATAAAACTTCTTGTCTCCTTATCTTGGGGTTCATTTTGCTTAGCATGATCTTATATGGTCATATGTGCATAGCTTTTGAGCTTTTCTACTTGTCTGGTAAGATTATCCTAGATGCATACTAGTTAATGAAAATAAGGGAAACCATGGGACCTATGTTTCTTTGGCCTGGCTTACTTCACTTAGTATATTTTTTTCCAGATCTTTCCATTTCCTAACAAATGGAGTGATATCATTCTTTCTGATGCAGGCATAGAATTCCATTGTGAATATATACCACATTTTCTTGGTCCACTCATCTACTGTTGGGCATCTGGATTGGTTCCATATCTTGGCTACAGTGAATAATGCTGTTATAAATATAGTTGTGTTGGTAGCTTTAGTATGGCCTTATTTGTGGTGGTTTGGGTAAATGCCCAAATGGGAGAAGATCTTCACTCACCATACAACAGACAAGGTTCTCAAATCTAAAATATACTTAGAACAAAAAAAAATTAAATCCCCCAACAACAAATCCTCAAAGAAACAACAGCCCGATTAATAAGTGGGCTAAAGATTAAAGAGGAAATAACGATGACCAATAGACACATGAAAAAATGCTCAACTTCTCTAGCCATAAAAAATGCAAATCAAAACAACATTGAGATTCCACCTCATCCCAGTTAGAATGGCTATAATCAAGAACTCTAATACCAACAGATGCTGGAGGGAATGTGGCCAAAAGGGAACCCTACTGCATTGTTGGTGTGAGTGTAAACTTATTCAACCACTTTGGAAAACAGTAGGTTCCTCAAAAGTCTGAGTGTTTTCTTATGTATAACATTCCTCAATATGTACATCTTCCATCTTCTAATATATCTTATTTTGTTTAATTAATTAGTCAAATAGAAAATATATACTGAAAGTAGTACTTGACTCATGCTAGTCAAGTACCACCACTGAGCCATATTTCCAATCCTTTAATCTAGTATTTTTGTTTTATAAATCAAAATTACTTTTCTAGTGTAGATATCATCTTGTTGTAATATTTAGTACAATAAATACTTTCTTAGGGAAATTAAGACAATTAAATCTGACATGTTTCACAGATGTGAATGTGAAACAATCTCTGAATTTATGATGTGGAAATATTAGTCTGTTGAGTGCATTTTGAGATTGCTAGAGACCAAATTTGTCACTCTCAATGGAGGTAAATAAGGAGAAAAAAAACCAAGGATTTTACTTGTCTATACCAAAGGGAAATTTCCTCTTTCTAGAAAAAAATCCTGCTAATATATAAATACATTTGAAATACTACCATTTTCAATTCCTGATGAAGTAATGAATCTAGGTTGTGAGGGATGGGGAATTAGCTGCCACTTAATGGAAGTTTATAACACACCTATGACTACTGTGAAAAAAATTAAATCTAGTGAGCTTTCTTACGATGTCTTCATACATAGACACAATATATTCCTTCATGATTCTCTTCCCCTCAGCCCTCTTGCTTATCCTTCGAATATTCCACATTTGTATTCAGGTAGACTAGTCTACATTCCACATACAAGAGGAAAATCTAACATTTATCCTTTAACACCAAGCCTTTTTCACTAACCATAGTGATCTCCAGTCTCTTTCATTTTCCTGCAAATGGCATAACATCATTATTTATGCTGAATCATACTCACTGTGTGTATCATGGGGGAAGAAAACAATAGAGGAGTATATTCTAATAAACATGAAGCACATGAATACATAAAATACTACAGTGAAGCACATTTTCAGCAACTAATATGCACTCATAGAAATTTTAATCTAGCCACATCAGCATTCTGAGATTTCGAGTTAGTTTGCACAAAACCTATATGAGAATTTGCATCACAATGGTGGTGGAGGCCAAAATAACTATTACTAAACACAGTAATACCCTAGGAATAACCACTTTTTAAAAAATGCATGGCAAATGAGTAAAGGAGAACTGGTTACAGAAATAAAAGTTCTATGATGATCCTTCATTCAAATGACACATAAAAACCTACCCAGAGTGTCATGCAATTCAACAACTGAATAAAAGTATTTAATAATAATAATAACAACAACAACAACAACAACAAGGGACTAGATGTTAAATTTTCCTGATATTACAGAGAGATATTTCTTATTTAAAGATTTACACTGAAGAAGTAGAACTATGGATCAAGTGATAGAATGATAGCCTTGAGTGAAAAAAAATAAGTAAAGGTACAAAAAATGAAAACACTTTTGGAACTGTTGATATGGCCCAAATAGTATAGCACAAGCTTTGAATGAAAAAGCAGATATATTAACCATGAAATATTTACAGTGGAAATAAAAGCAATACTTAGTATTTCTTCAAAATTATTTAGTTAAGGAGAATGTAGATTAAAAATATTGATAAGCTTTTGAATCTGCATGATGAGAATTTGATATTTTACTACTCTGCTCATTTTTATGTGCTTATTGGGAAAATTTGAGGATAAAACTTTTATTTAAGTAACACTAAATTTCACACCTGTCATATTGTCAATAAAGTTCCTAAGACATATAGAATCTTTCTGCATATTTGATATTAGGACAAAGTTTATTTAGAGGGTTGGATCTGTATATAATTTATGCTTGAAATAGGTTTGTTTTGTGAGTGGCTTCCAAGACGGGGCTGACTGAAAGTTTTTTTACATAATTCAAATTACTATGGTCCTGACTTACGGAGGAATGTTTCTATGTGCAATTTTTTCTTGGTCTATAAAGAAAACCATTAAAAATTCTCTTTGCAAAAAATTATTTGGAGAATTTGTATAAGCAATAATTGACTATATATGTCCATTACGGACAGTTTATATAGATTATGTCTTCTATGGCTAAATTTATAGGTGACTATTGTAAAATATATATATGTTTGAATATGTCCACAAAAATATTAAAATTAGAAATAAAAACACAAATGCTACAGAATTTGAATTTATTATTCATTACTGAAGGCTATTCATTTATACCACTATCCTCTTATTATACCTTTGAATTAAGAGAATAAAACAGAAACTTGAACATAAATTGTCAGTTAGGTTGGTAAATGATATTTCAATATCCATGTTATAAAAGGTTTCAGGCTCTCTGAGAGGACATATAAGTCATGAGAGGAGAGGAGAGGAAATGTCTTGTAACTAAGACTAGTCTTAATAGGCTGTGTTGGTATGGGTAATAGTGGTAGGAGTTTGGTTTTTAATAAGTAGGGTGAAAGCAATGAATATGGTCCAAATATATTGTTTGCACATAGGAAAATAGAACAATGAAACTTGTTGAAATTGTTTGAGGTATAAGGGAGGGGAGGAGAGTGGTAGATGGGATAAGATTATTTAGAATTTTGTGTAAATGTGTATGGAAATGTAACGATGAAATCTCACACTATAAAATAATATAAGCTAAAATAAAGGAAAAGAACAAAAACAAGAATGATCAGTATCCCATGTACTTCATACCTTAGTTACAAAGAACTACCTGTAATTCTTTTTTTGTTTTTTGTCAGTGGTGGGGCTTGAACTCTGGGCTTGGGTGCTGTCCCTCAGCAATTCAGCTCAAGGCGAGCACTCTACCGCTTGACCTACAGTGCCACTTCCGGTTTTCTAGTGGTTCATTGGAGATAAGAGTCTCACGGACTTTCGGGGGGGGGGGGGGGGGGAGGGGGGTAAAATTGGGTGGGGGGAGGGGGGAGGCGGGGAAGGGAAGTGAAGGGTAAACAAAGGAGGAGGCTGCAATGCTTGGTAAGAAATGTATGCATTATCCTGCCCATGTAATTGTAGCCCCTTTGTACAGTATGTTCTCAAATAAAATAAAATACAATTAAAAAAAAAAAAAAAAAAGAGTCTCACGGACTTTCCTACCCGGGCTGGCTTTGAACCGCCATCCTCAGATCTCAGCCTCCTGAGTAGCTAGGATTACAGGCGTGAGGCACCAGCTACTACCTGTAATTCTTAAAGCAATTTATGTTGTTCACCGTTCTATGCCCATTTATTTAGTTTCATATATTGTTCACATTTCATTTACTATGTAAATGATTCCTTCTACATTATCTTTCTTGATTTTGTGTGTATGTGTGTGTGTTTGTGCATTTGTGTGGTGGGAGGGTGGGGGATGGGTGCTGGTGATGAGACTTGAACTCAAGGCTTGAGTACTGTTCCTCAGCTTTGATCCTGTGATTTGCAGTACAATCAAGTGAATGTTAAGTACATTCAAGCATTGTTGGGAGTGTTTCACTTGCACTTTGTTCTTGTGAACTGTCACGTTGGCCCAGTGAGAGAGACCCAGTCATGACACTCATTCCGTCTCTGTGGAAACTGAGGAACTGCCAGAAACTTGCCCCAGTCTCTCATATTTTTTTCTTTTTCTTGTAAATATTTTGTTCAGAAGGGGTGACCATTACATAAATAAGAAAATGAATACTAGTCCTTCATTTTCTAAAAAAAAAAACAAAAGAATCCAGAGAGTCTAGTTGGAAAGCTCCTGCTTCTAGTTATCATGATGTCCTATTTTTGTATGAATTCAAGAAACTTTGTTTAATAAAACAAGAAATCACCTACCCATATGTTAGCACCATTCTAAGGGCATTAAAGCTGAGATTGTCTGGTCATTTTTGTTAGACATATCATTTATTTAAAATATTTGTCCACACACCAGAATCAGACATAGATGAATTAATTTACAAATAGAAGCATTTTAAATTCAGTGGAGCATGCCCACCTTCTAGTAAAATAATAATTCTGCAAATAGCAACCTCTAAACTCACTTTTCTTTCATGTTCTCTCTCCCCATCTGACATCTATGCCTTTCAAAATAAAATCTACATTCTTTGATGTTATTCGTGAAAGTATGAAAGACCCATTTGTTTTCCTAATGATTTTCTCAACTCTACATGTCCAACATTGATTTCTTCCCCTTTTCTACTTGTAATGGTGCACGAGATGATAGTCTTTCCTGCATTTCCTTCCTTAAACTGTCACCTGCACTGTTGATCTTGCCACGATGACCCAGTGCGACCTTGGAATGAAAACCAATAATGTGCTATGAAAATAAAGACAAGACAGCTTACAAAACTGGTTCTAAATTATAGAGCTGCTTAGTGATCTGTAACCACCCAAATTCCTGCAGCTTGACAGCTGGCTAGTAAAACCAGGACAGACCACCAGCTTGGATTTATGACCTTGATGAGGGCAAATCACACAGTCTGTGGTAGAGTTACCAGATATATATATATATGAAGCAAAGTCTTTTAAACTGGACTTATTCTGTTTTCCAAGTTTTTCCTCCTTAAAATGAGAATTAGGACAATGTTGGAATTATTCTAAAAATGAGAACAGACAAATTAGCATTTTTAGAAATTTTATTCATAGTTAATTACAAATGCAAAAGATTTCCTTAAGATGATTATTATTGCCCTTGGAATAATGTTGTTTCAATTTTACTTCTGTGCAAACCTTCCACCTTATAATTTTTCCATTTATTTTATTTATTTATTTTTGTCTGTCATGGGGCTTGAACCTCTGGGCTTGGGCATCAAGGCGAGTGCTCTACCATTTGAGGCACAGTACCACTTTTGGTTTTCTGGTGGTTAATTGGAGATGAGTCTGATTGACATGCCTGCCTGGGCTGGCTTTGAACCATGATCCTCAGACCTCAGCCTCCTGAGTAGCTAGGATCACAGGTGTGAACCATGGGCACCTGGCCTTTTAGTAATTTTTATATTATAATTTGAAATTTATATTTGCAAAACTGATACAAAGTTATTTCCCTTTTATTTAGATTCAGCAATTGTTTATTTGTTTGGTTGTTTGTTTTTTGTTCTAGTTTTTCTTGAGATAGGATCTCTCCATGTAGTACAGGTTGAAGTAAGCCAGGCCCAAAGAAACATAGGTCCCATGGTTTCCCTTATTTGCAATATCTAGTATAGGTATGAGTCAAGCGGAAAAGGTCAGATAATGTGATGTTAGGAAAACGAACCCTTAAATATGTATTTTAATGTTTTCGTTTCTTTCATGCATGTGTTTCTAATGCATTTATAAGATTATTTCTTTGTTGCTTTGTATGTCCCTCCCCCACAGTGTAACCCCCGCTTTCACTTTATTTGATGTCAGTATGACATGTGAAGGAGATGGGGACAAACAAGTCGTTTAAGGATTCAGGTGGACCTGTTGCAACAAGGAGAATTACAAAATGTCATGTCAAAGCAAGCTTTACAATGTCGGTGTGTGGGGGGGAGGCGGGTATGATTGGGTGGGGGGGAGGGGGGAGGCGGGTATGATTGGGTGGGGGGGAGGGGGGAGGCGGGTAAGGAAGGTGAAGGGTAAACAAAGGAGGAGGCTGCAATGCTTGGTAAGAAATGTATGCATTATCCTGCCAATGTAATTGTAACCCCTCTGTACAGTATGTTCTCAAATAAAATAAAATAAAATTAAAAAAAAAATTCAGAGAAGGCTCTCTAGTGAGATCTGGACTTCCTGTGAATTAACTGAATGGTTTTGTCAAAAATATTAAATCAACTTGCCTTTAAATACAAATTGACTAGGTCTGTCTTGTACATGCTGGGAAGTATGTTTGGAGACACCAAAAAACAAGCTCTTGGTCAAACACTAATATGTATTACTTTACCTTTATGTGATGCAGCATTATGTTGTATTTATTCAACATCCTATTGATGAGATACTTTTCTCTTTCCTCTTCTTGATCACATCCAAACTGTTCTAAGTTCTCTATGTGTTGGAAGGGATACAAGGTAGACACAATTGTAACAGGGATGGTGGGGTAGCTTTAACCCATGGCCACACTGAAGAGCACAGTAGGGTCAAAGCTTCCTGGGGTGAGTGCACATTTCTGATCTGATTGATTTTTTTTCTAAGAATCCAAAACCTCAGCTAGAGTAATATTCAGTCATAATGCTGTCACCACATTGCATGCAGGTTCAGTGAACAGAAAGAAGTATTCTTTACTTTCCCACAAAATTAATACACGAAGCAAGTGTGATCTGAGAAAGAGAGATAGATGATCATGATAATTCTTTGAACATCCTCTGTTTTGTTTGTGGCTATCTGTGCACATGTACTTTCTGGGGTAGGGTACTTACATCTTCATTCGACTTACTTATGTATAATTGGCCAATAGTTCAGAGCATGCTGTTCTTGTTTCCCACCTCATAAGACACAGACAATTCATTCATGTTTGGGAAAAATGAGGATGCTTTTTTTTCTCCACAAGAGCACTGGAGTAAGAGTTTCCTTATCCACCCAAGTTCTAATGCCTGTCACATTAAATAACATCAGGCTGTGGAACTGTGGTCAAGCCACTTTATCTTTAGACTATTTCCTTACTTGCAAGGGCCAAGTATTGCTCCTGAAAGTTCCATTGTCCTGAAAACAACCAAACAACCTAATCCACAAAGCTGATTTTCTGTCTTGTGAAAGACTTAATGAAAATAGTTGCTCACTTGGAAAACTGGGATTCCTGTCAACCATGATGTTAGCTTAGCACTGACTCTGGCCAGAAGAGGTCTTCTCTGTACTGTAAATGTATGCAAATTACACTTCTTGGTGCTAGGACAAGGAGGAAACACTAATTAATAAGGGACACAGAAGAAAGGACAAAGATAACCCTGTACCGAGCCATTAGCAGAACTTGAAACTGATATCTAAGAAACTCATTCTTAATTCTTAAGGTATTTATTTTTATTTATGGTTTCTATATTTTCAAAGCATTCATTGGCTCTATCCTCACAATTTCTCTCCTCAGCAAATCAAGAAAGAACTTTGTAAGCTCACTATGTATTGCTTTAAGCTCTATTACCTGTGGTGGAGTTAATATATAAGAGAGTCTTCAAAGGAAATCATAAGGAAGTTTTTGCAAGTCTACTAAGGTTGACTTTTCTAAGAGGAACTGCTTGGTGAGGTGCAGTGACTTCCACCTATAATCCCAGCTTCTCTGGGGAAGGGATTAGAAAATCATGTTTGAGAGCAGCTCAAGCAAACAGCAATCAATAATGACCGATCAACAGTTACCATGTCAATCAAATAAACTGGGCCTGAGGATACATGCCTGTACAGGAGTGAAGGCCAGCTTCAGACATAAGCAGAAGACCCTAATTGAAAAAGAACAAAAACAAAAGAAGCTAGGATATGTGGCTCAAGTTTTAGAGTATCTTCCTAGCATGCGAAAAGCCCTGTGTTCAAATCCCAGGGCCATCACCAAAAAGGAAAAAAAAATAGGATAAGGAATTGCTAGGTCAAAACAGATAACACTTAAAACTGATCTCTAAATTTATTGGCCATTTATATTTTTTTCTTCTGTGAATAGATTTTATTCATTATTCTGTTGATATATCTTTTAGTTCTTTAGAGTAATGCCCAGCAGACATTGAAAGCATTGAACATTAAGAGTGATGAATATCTGAAATGAAATTATTAGTGACATGCTGCAGAAGATACCAGACATGTGGGAACAAAATCCACTTTTATTGTGGTTGGGACATTCAGTGTGTGGTACCACACTTTGACCTTCAAGTGTTTTGAAAGGATATATTTGAATTTATTTTCAGAATGATACCATGGTAAAGGAACATGCAAAGTTACAAAGTCAGTGTAATGATTCAGTGTCAAGATGCCATGAGCCCCTACCTCATGCCCAACAGTAAATGTTATACCCATGACCCACAGCAACTGCCTGGAAAACTAGGTTTCTTCTGTCTGATGACTAGGATGCCTGCATTGTGCATAGACTCTAGATTTCAGAACAACTTAAAGAAGGCATTTTTAATAATGCTAGCTATAAAAAACTTGTTTTTACAGTTTAATAAAAAATGAATAGTAGGAAGCCAGAGCATGTGTTTGGGGGCAAAGTTATGGGAAGGGGAATAGACAAATGGAGAGAAGGGTGGGTGAGTCATAATATTCAATGTACATATGTGAACATGGATGAAGTAACTTGGAGGGATGGATGAGGTTGGAGGAGATAGGAGAGAATGAAAGAAGGGGAGATATTTGATTAGGATACATTCAACTCATACACTGACATGTAGAATTAAAACAGTTTGTACCACTACTTAAAGATAACAATTAATCATAAGAGGTTTCTCTTTGTTGCTGTTGTTTTCAATGCACTATGTGATTTTTTTGTTTCTTTTGTATGTTCCTCACCCATGGTATAACTTCTGTTGTCACTCTATTTGATTTTGGTGAATGCATCTTGTATATACATTTTTCTAATTTGGGGAGGGGAAGGGAAATAACAAAATGCTGAAGCAAGGATGTAGGATGACCCACTGTAACGATGAGATGTACAAGACACTATGATGAAAATGAACTTTACAACTTGGCGGAGGGGAGTAGGATTTAGGGAGGTGGGGAGAGAGGGATAGTAGGGAAAAAACAAAGGAGGGGGTAATAATGCTCGATAGGAAATGTACACATTACCTTACTCATGTAAGTGTAACTCCTCTATACAGTAACTGTATAATATAAAAATATTAAAAAGATAATAAAATAGTAATCCTTTCATAGTATTTAGTGTTTTAATTAATTTTTGCAAAGTAAAATATTTGTTTTTATAAGCTAGACAATGCTACTTAGGCAAAAGACAAAGTGTGAACCAATGCAACAGTGATAATCACAAGACACTATATTGGAAATGAACTTTACTACTTGGGGAATAAATGGAGTCAAGGGGAGGGAACGTGGTAGAAAATTAGGGAGGAGGTAACACTGTTGGATAAGAAATGTACTCATTATGTAGCTGTAAACCCTCTGTACATCACCTTTACAATAAAATAAAAAAGAAATACCTAGCTAAGCCTGAATGGCTCACAGTTGTTATTCCAGTCACTCAAGAAACTAAGATCAGAGGAGTTCTGTTCAAAACCAGCCTGGGAAGACTTATTTCCTATTAGCCCCAAAATGCCCAAAGTGGAACTGTGACTCAAATTGTAGAATGCTAGCCTTGACTGTAAAAGGCTAAGGGACAGCGCCCAAGACCTGACTTCAAGGCCCAGAGCTGGTATACACACACACATACACAAACATACACATACACACACACATACACACACACACACACACACACACACACACGCACGCACCCGTGTGTGCGTGCGCACACACACACACACACAGAGGCACAAACTTAAGTTTCCCTTCTCTATGGCTGCTTCTCTGCATATATAACTTAATGAAGGATTTCTTTCTGTAGGCTCTTTCAAAAATACTTATTTATCATTTATGTTTTTGGTTATATTAGGATTTGCATTTATGAGGTAGTTGGGCTACTACTTGTATCATGCTTATAGGCTTTTTTGCTTTGGTGCCTTTTTTCAAATAGAGTCTTATATTTTTACTCAGACTACCCTGAACTGAGATCCTACTCATTCTTCCTGCATAATTATGACAATAGAACAGAGGTCAGATTTATTGGTTTAGATGGAGTCTTCAAAATGTTATGCCTGGACTGTGCTTAAACTGTGATTCTCTAGATAGCTCTGAGTAGCTGAGATTATAGGCATGAATTTCCTTGCTTGGTCTATAGTTTGGGGAAAAATATTTTAAGAATAGAGTTACATGCTACTTTTCTATCCTTTAATAGAAAAACTTCTATGTATAACATTTATGAGTCAAAATTCCTTTTATAAAAAAAATCAAGTTAAACTTGTTCTAGTCAAAATACATGAACAATAAAATACTTCAAAAACGAAATCAGAAACCATGAGTGGCCAAAGCCTGTCACAATTTGGTGATATCAGGACCTCAGAACAGGGTTTCAATAGTCCTGCCTCCAACTCCAAACATGCCCACCACACACAATACTGAGCACTTGCATGTTTCCTTAGTCATAAATTTTATTTATTATTATTAGCATCAAGGGGGATTCATTTTTTTTTTTTTTGGTCGGTCGTGGGGCTTGAACTCTGGGCCTGGGCACTGTCCCTCAGCTCTTCAGCTCAAGGCGAGCGCTCTACCACTTGAGCTACAGCGCCACTTCCGGTTTTCTGGTGGTTTATTGGAGATAGGAGTCTCACGGTCTCTCCTGCCCGGGCTGGCTTTGAACCGCGATCCTCAGATCTCAGCCTCCTGAGTAGCTAGGATTACAGGCGTGAGCCACCAGCGCCCGGCTGGGATTCATTTTTAATATGAGCATTTATATATGTGCATATGTATGCATATATATGTATATAAACACACAACTTGATTAGAGTCCCCCCTTATTTACACCTACTCTCCCCTCTCCCAAACCAGTTTCAGCCAGCTTCACAGTTGCATTTCCACACATGTATAGGAAGTACTGTGACCATATTCCTCTCCTTTCTTCTCTCTTGTCACCTACCGCACCTGTTAGCTCCTACACACCACACAGCTGTCCACTCCCTCACAGTCATTCTTGTTCTACTACAAGTTGTCTCAAGGGATCCTATCAGGTTTCTTACCTGCATAGTCTGTACTCAGAACGATATGTGATGTTCATGTACATGCGTGTCCATAGGTTTATATATGCTCATATGTCACGCTTAGGTGTGAACGCGCATATTTCTGCTTTAGGTTTAGTGTTTCTAAAGGAGAAAACACCTACAATATTTTCTTTCTGCCGAGCACCGGTGGCTCATGCCTGTAATCCTCGCTACTCAGGAGGCTGAGATCGGAGGATCGCATTTCAAAAGACAGCCCAGGCAAGAAACTCCGTGCGACTCTTATCTCCAATAAACCACTAGAAAACCGGAAGTGGCGCTGTGGCTCAAGCAGTAAGCACTGGCCGTGAGCTGAAGAGCATAGGGACAGCGCCCAAACCCAGATTTTAAGCCCCACGACCAACCAAAAACCAAAAAAATTCTTTCTGAATCTGGCTTACTTTGCTTACTATAATGGATTCCATATAATATATTCCAAATAATATAATGGATGGCAGACCCATCTGTTTCATATTTTATTCTTTCTTGGTTAATAATATTCCTTTTCTGTGTGTGCATGTTATGTAGTAATATATGTATCATATATTATATATATATATATATATATATAAATTTATATGTGTGTATATGTCCCATTCTTGATACATCACCCAGTTGTGGCTCATCCGGGCTCTTTGTATAGCTTGGACACTATAAAGAGTATGGTACATTGTTTCTATCATTTTCTGACTTACTCTTCTGTGGATTGATGCCTGAGTGTTCTGAATGTATGTTTTAAGTATTATACTCCCGCGCTACACTAATGCTCTGAACCATGGACCATATTGAGCAGCAATGACTTAGAGATTGCCTGCAAAACATAATACCAATTAAACATTTAATTTTTTCAGAAAATTAAGTTCAACTGTACCAGAAGAGCACATTGCTGGGAGAACAATGTCAGTTCTGTACAGATCCAAGGTGATGCCCAGTACTTCATCAACGATCTTGGAATTCCCACTGTGCAGTTCTTTTATGAGGACAAGAAGGCCTTGGAGGTGATTGTTTCTAAGCAATGTAACACAGTCATAGGCAGTGAAGCTGTTGGGAAGAATTCAATTTCATTATGGCTTCTGGTCTGTCATACCAAACAGGTCACTCTAGAAAGTGGCTTCAATGAGAGAGTTATTCTTGTTCAGAGACTTTTAACAGTATTTGAAAACATCAGCTCTTTCCAATTTTGTCGAATTCAATTTGGAAAAGATTTATGCTGTCACTCACATTTTCACGGTATGCTTTGCAACCAGAAATTTGTAGTTGTTGGATTAACATCAAAACATAATTGTAATCTTTGGTATTCACAGAAACAGATGACATAGGCCATAGATCTTCCATTCTTGGCCTGAGGAAAAATGCATTTCATCAGCTTTATGTTATGGGAGCCTGGTGAATGAGCCACCCAAGATCTGTCAATAGTTTGCCTGCTTGGAAAAGAGCTGACAGTTTCTGAAGAAGGAAACCACCCTCTTAATCCCAAGAAATATTTCAAAAGTATGATTTATCTTAATTAGCTTGTGTTCATCCATGGGATAGATGTCTTTACTTTTCATCTCAGAATTATATCATTGTAGAGTATAAATATAAATCTTTTGGGATATTTTATCTTTATTTACAAATTGGTCACACATTATTGAGTACTATTTGAAAGTATAGAGAATAGTCAGTTTGAAATAATTTTTACATTAAAATAATTATGACTATTTAACTGAGTGAAGCCTACATTGCTCTTGAAATAGTGATGGGCCAAATGTCTTTCCATGATCTGTGGAAAACTTGATTCTAGTTACATAGTAGCTTTTTAGCAACTTTTAGTTCACATTTCTCTGTAGCGATCCTCTCAGCCCTCCCCTTTTAAATGCCATGGAAATAGTCAATCCTCACTAACTCTAATACATAACATATAATACATAATAATGACAACCCAAACTCATGAAACAGAGAAACTATGGATGAAACCTGTTGTGCTGAGATGAAATATAAGAAATGGGAAAGATCATTTTTTTGGACTTGTCTGGTTTTGTATGTTAGGATTTTAACATGCCATTGGTTAAAAACAAGCACAGTTGGAGAAGTATTTCTTCTCCTGTGAAATCTCCAGTGAATTCAGAAATCAAGTCATTTTCCATTTTCCTGCCTGATATATCTCTAATACCTCATATCATTTCCTCCATCCCAATGTTTCAGCTCTTATCTCATTAGCAAGTTGAACACCAGCAGTTTTTCCATGTTTCTAATTCATTTTGCTATACTTTTCTGCCAAGAATTTAGAACTAATCTAGTATAGCCTTGGGAATTGGACAAAATTCTGACTCTGACACTTTGTAGGCAAAATATTGGACTTTGCTCAGCATAATTTTACAAATGAGATTCTTAGGTGTACTTAGGAATCTACTTCATAGAACTATGGTGAGGTTTAAATGAAACTGAACATTAGATAATGTTGAGCTCAGATTGTGGCTCCATCAGCTATAACTATCACAGTAGTTATTATTTGACTGCAGGACAACGTATTGGTGGAAAATTTCCAACTTTTAAGATTGGGACACTTCCTGGCAAGGGAGGAGCTTATTAACAATTGACAACTAAAAAATTTCCTAGGATGTCATCTGATGAACAACAGTGGGTGGATCTCAGGTGTGAATAGGAGAAGATGTGGAAACAAGGCCTGGTGATGTGGTGAGAACTCACAACACTGTGCTGATCTGGCTTAGTCTGAAGGAGCTAATCAAATATTCCAGTGACACCCAAACATCTAACTCTCAACATCAAAAATATTTTTATTACCATTCTGTAAAAGTAGCTAAAAAGAGACCCAATCATTTATGAAAATTAACTTTGCTCATACTGATTTTGTAGAGAAAATTGTGTGTGTGCGTGTGTGTGTGTTTACTGGGTACTGGGGCTTAACTCAGGGCCTTGGTGCTGTCCTATAAGTTTTTTTGGCTCATGGCTGGTATTTCACCACTTTAGTCAGATCCTCATTTCCCATGCAGGTTAATTGGAGAGAAGAGATTCACAGGTTTATCTGCCTGTGCTGGCTTCAAAGTTGGTCCTCAGATTTTAGCCTAATGAGTAGCAAAGATTGAGAGAATTATTTAATGGATTTTTCCCTTACAAAATGTGAATGCTTAGGATGAGAGGATTTTGTGTGAAATCCCCAAAGAACAAATACTAACCTTTATTTCTGTGTTAGCCTATAGCAAAACACTTGGATACAGCTTTAATGAGGAATTGTAACTATAGAAGAGTTTTATCTGTGGTAATAATATTTATATTATGTCAATTAGTAAAGAAGTTAAGGAAATTAGAATCCCATCATTAATTTGCTTGAATGTTAAAATACATTTTTTTCAATTCTTTTATAATGCACATTGTTACAGGTAATTTTTCCAATATGTCGCAATAATACAGGAGCAATAACAATAAAAGCAATAACAATATTTCTTCTTGTAAGACACTTAATGAAACTTTCATATTTGTTCTAAATATTATTTATTTTTAATTTTCACTACTGCTGAGATTTAAGTATTTTCTTTTTTTTTTTTTTTTTAAATTGTATTTTATTTTATTTGAGAACATACTGTACAGAGGGGCTACAATTACATGGGCAGGATAATGCATACATTTCTTACCAAGCATTGCAGCCTCCTCCTTTGTTTACCCTTCACTTCCCTTCCCCGCCTCCCCCCTCCCCCCACCCAATTTTACCCCCCTCCCCCCACCCAATTATACCCCCCTCCCCCCCCACACCGAAATTGTAAAGCTGGTTTTGACATGACATTTTGTACTTCTCATTGTTGCAACAGGTCCACCTGAATCCTTAAACGACTTGTTTGTCCCCATCTCCTCCACATGTTATACTGACATCAAATATAGTGAAAGCGGGGGTTACACTGTGGGGGAGGGACATACAAAGCAACAAAGAAATAATCTTATAAATGCATTAGAAACACATGCATGAAAGAAACGAAAACATTAAAATACATATTTAAGGGTTCATTTTCCTAACATCACATTATCTGGCCTTTTCCGCTTGACTCATACCTATACTAGATATTGCAAATAAGGGAAACCATGGGACCTATGCTTCTTTGGGCCTGGCTTACTTCACTTAATATAATTTTTTCCAAACCTTTCCATTTCCTAACAAATGGGGAAATGTCATTCTTTCTGATGGAGGCATAGAATTCCATTGTGTATATATACCACATTTTCTTGATCCATTCATCTACTGAGGGGCATCTGGGTTGGTTCCATATCTTAGCTATGGTAAATAATGCTGCAATAAACATAGTTGTGCTGGTAGCTTTAGTGTGGTCTTGTTTGTAAACATTTGGGTAAATGCCCAAAAGTGGGATTGCTGGATCATAGGGGAGATCTATGTGAAGTCTTTTGAGGAACCTCCATACTGCTTTCCAAAGTGGTTGAACAAGTTTACATTCCCACCAACAATGAAGTAAGGTTCCTTTCTGTCCACATCCCCTCCAGCATCTGTTGTTATTAGAGTTCTTGATTTTTGCTGTTCTAACTGGAGTGAGGTGATATCTCAATGTTGTTTTGATTTGCATTTCTTTTATGGCTAGGGATGTTGAACATTTCTTCATGTGTCTATTGGCCATCCTTCTTTCTTCTTCAGAGAAGCTTCTCTTTAAGTCTTTCGCCCACTTATTTATTGGGCAGTTGTTTCTTTGAGGATTTGTTGTTGGGTGGTTTAATTTTTTGAGTTCCAAGTATATTTTAGATATGAGACCCTTGTCCGTTGTATGGCTAGTAAAGATCTTCTCCCAATCGGTGGGCTTTCTATTGATCTTGCCAGCTATGTCATTTGCCCTGCAGAAGCTCTGCAATCTTATGCAATCCCATTTGTCCAACCTTTCTTTGATTTGTTGTGCTTCCGGGTCTCTATTCAGAAAATTTCGACCTGAGCCAAGGAGACCTAGGGTTTCTCCTATTCCATCCTGTAATGTTTTCAGAGTGTCTGCTTTGAGTTCAAGGTCTTTGATCCATTTGGAGTTGATTCTGGTGCAGGGTGATATATAAGGATCTAGCTTTAGTTTTCTACATGTAGTTAACCAATTTTGCCAGGACCATTTACTGAAGAGGCTGTCTTTCTTCCATTCTATTGTTTTAGCTTCCTTATCGAAGATTAGATGGCTATAGGTCTGTAGGTTCATTTCTGGGTTTTCAATTCTATTCCATTGGTCCTGAGGTCTGTTCTTATGCCAATACCAAGCTGTTTTGATTACTATGGCTTTATAGTAGAGTTTGAAATTTGTTATTGATATTCCTCCAGCAGTGTTCTTTCCGTTGAGGAGCGTTTTTGCTATTCGGGGTCTTTTATTGTTCCATATGAATTTTTGGATTGCCTCCTCTATTTCCTTGAAGAATGAGGGTGGAATTTTGATAGGTATCGCGTTGAATTTGTAGATAGCCTTGGGAAGTATTGCCATTTTCACGATGTTAATCTTGCCAATCCAGGAGCATGGGAGGTTTTGCCATTTTTTAAGTTCTGTGTTGATTTCCTTTTTCAAGATTTTAAAGTTTTCATCATAGAGGTCCTTCACTTCTTTGGTTAAGTTAATTCCTAGGTATTTTATTTTTTGTGGGGCTATTACAAATGGAGTTGCTTTCCTAATTTCAGCCACACTTTTCTCATTGTTGGCATATAGAAAAGCCATTGATTTTTGGGGGTTAATTTTATATCCTGCTAGAGATTTAAGTATTTTCTTACCCCAACTTTCTAGTGAGAAAATTAAAACTTTTAGAATTTAACTTATTTTCCAAGTTTACACAAGTAAGTCTAGGTTTCTGGACACAAGGTCTGTGGTAGTCATTTTTTTTAATCCATTTCCTTAGTTTTACAAAATATGTCCTGAAACATTCTGTGGAAATGCCATTGAAGAAAACATCATTGTTCTTGTAGCTACTTTTTACAAAGTTTCTTATCAAACAACATACATATGTAATAAATCATTTAAACTCAGCTTTTCAATAGTACATACTTGCAATTTCTCCTTTTAATGGATTACTCTTCTCAGTTTACATTTGTGTTGGCAATTCAGAGCTAATAACATTTCTGTCTCAAATTTTATACCCCTACAAATCTCTGATGTTATTGATGCATGGCTGTGAGAAGAATGTATGCTATAACACAAAGATAACCACAAAAATGCTAATTCAATAAATACAAGCAACAAAACATCAACAATACTTACTGGTTGTGGTAAATTGTCCCCAGACACTAAATAAATATCTACCAGGACACAAAGGTCACCAGCTACTAACTTACAGAAATCCTTTTACTCTCTGACTGTACATTCTTCAAAGCACACCTATGCCTCAAACTTGGAACCAGTCTATGTATTTAGTGATGGTACTGGTGCTTGAACGGAGAGCCTGGGATTATCCCTGAGCTTTTTGTGTTCAAGGCTATCACTCTTCCACTTGAGCCACAGCTCCATTCTGGCTTTTTTGTTGATCGATTGGAGATGTGTCTTTTTTTCCTGCCCCATCTGACTTTGAGTATTATATCTCAGCCTCCTGCATAGCTAGGATTACAGGCATGAGCTACCAGCCCCCAAGTGTTTCTCTATGTTCATCTAGGAAATGTCTACCATTTATTGAGAGCTTGCTATTATAACAAGGTATACCACTTTTATAATTTAATCTTTTATAAGTTATAATCCAGCTACTACCATTAACTCTTTTTTCACTGAAAATGAAATGGAATTTAATATCAAAGTCACAAAGACATTAAACAGTCAGTACAGAAGCTCCCTTCAGATCTGTTTGGCATTCAGGCCACATTTTAAACTATTGCATAAAGGTTCCAAATTAGAAGCCCAACGGCAAGATTAAGTCCACCAATTTAATTTCCTTATTAAAAATAAATTTTTGGAAATATTGGGGTTTTCCTTTTCCATGGAAATAATCAGCTGACTGAACATTGCTCTCTCAAATTTGCCATGATCTCTCCCAAAGAATCTGCCATGGTATTTGTCTAAGAGTGCAGTTAATAGACTGGAGGTGAGGCTCAGGTGGTAGGGCAACAGCTGTGAGCAGATAGTCACTAGCTGTGAGGGAGACTATAAGGCCCTCAATTCCATCCCCAATACTGATAGTCCTCCCCCAAAAATAGAAAATTAAACTTTAGTTAATAAGAGTAATTGTTCAATTCCTCTTTCTGTAAAATAAATAAATAAATAAGAGAGAATAGAGTACAGAGAGGCTATGGTTTTACAGATTTATATCACATTCAATATTCACTTGGCTTCTCTATATTATCTATGACATTTTTGGGGGATGCCGGATCCAGGATTTGAACTCAGGGTTCTTATTCTATTTGCTGGATGATTCCTGCTGATGTTCTGCCACACCTCTGGTGTGGCTTTTTGCTATTTATTTTAGAATGGGATCTCATAGATTCTGCAGACCAAGTTTGTTTTGCACTGTGATCCTCTACATGTCAGCCACCTAGTAACTAGTATTACAGACATGAACCACTGAAACTCAGGTTATGTGTACTCATTTTAAACAAATATCTACAATGAACAATTCTCTTGCTTTCACACACAAAAGTATATGTATTCTAAATTAACCAAATTTCATCCACATTTTGAAGGAATAACCTAAAATTTAGCCCATGTTGCTATGTTGTATATATTAGAATTTCTGAAAATATATGCTCTTTACCATGTAAGAACAAATATGAGACTATTACCCTTCTACTGGGGACACTTTCCAGAACCCTAATGCATGCTTGAAATGGCAGAGACCCCTGAGCTCTGTAAGACTGGTTTCTCCATACAAACTGGTGCCAGGTAGTGAATAACAATGGTGACAAATGATAATTGTTTTCATAATATGCTGTAATACAGCTCTCAATTAAACTATTGTACATTTAGGACACAATGTTAAATCAAAGAAAGGCTACTTGAGCTCTTTTGCAGTGAGAGCATCAGTCAGCCTGATGACTGACAGAATTAGGTAATCAATAGGAGAGTAGTGTAGGCTGTACAGATACACTGCAGAGAAGTGAGCTACACTGTGTGTCAGGATGAGGAAACCTGGCTCCCAATCTCACTATGCTATCAGTAATAAAAGGATGCAACTTGAAACTAATGAATTGTTTATTTCTGGAATTTTTCACTGAATATTTACAGATTATGATCAATTATATGTAACTGAAGCTGAACCGCAAAACCATGGATAACAAAATAAACCTCTTTTTAATGATTAAATCTTGATAAGAGGAAAACTATACTGTAGGGAAAAAGTGAATGATATAAAAATAATTTTTTACAGGTTGGCAGGACATTATTTGTTCTATTTTTAATGGACCTTGACATTTTAAACATCTTTTTCCAATATTTTATGTGTGTCCCATTCAGATATATTGTTTCTCTAAAATTACTTAAACTCCAGTCTTCTTTAGCTCCTTGTGGCATCTGTACTCTTAATTTTCTATTAACAAAATTTCACCAGTGCAAAACAAGGTTTGGATTTGCACAAATGTTAATGTGATTCCTTTTTCTAAGGTATTGTACTGTTAATTGAAACATCTCTGGTTGTAAGCTTCATTTAAATAAGGGTTTAAATTTGTAAACACTAGTGCACCTGTTAAGAGAAGCATTTTGCATCGATTAAACGTGAGGCAGAGATGGCTGGGAAGGAAATAAAAAGACAGATGCTTTCTGATTAAGAGTGCAATATTTATGACAGTCTGGTAGTCCAAGGCACAGTTCTTCTGTCACTTACCAGCTGTTTCACACAATCCTTGTTCCAGATTGCTCTAGTTACTCCCTGTAGGCCAGGTCAGAGGGCCTCCCTCTCTTAGTATATCAAGAGATCAATTCATAACCTATCAAGCTTCATGCCACAGACAGAAGCTTTGGTTCCTCACTCTGCTTAACCTCATATTTCTTGCTCTTTTGTTTGAAACGTTCTACTTTAAACCAAATTTACCTCTAGAATAGAACTTTGACATTTAAATAATAATAGGCTGAATGGGTATTATAGCTTTTATATATTCGAAGTCATGATATCATTATTTCTATATCATTTAGTAAATCATAGGTATATATCTAAGTAGCATTAGTGTATTGAAAGTCTTTATTAGCTTTTCCTTACATGCTAGATGGCCTGAGTGACAATTGAGATTCTTTTTTTTTTTTATTGTGAAAATACCGTACAGAGGGGTTACAATTACATGGGCAAGGTAATGAGTACATTTCTTATCAAGCATTGTTGCCTCCTCCTTTGTTTGCTCTTCCCATCCCACTACCCCCCAATTGAGATTCTTGAATCAATATTCAACAGAATGTAGGAAAGTATTTGTGTGTATGCATCTATGTGTGTGCATGCATACGTGTGTGTGTGCATATGTATGTGTGTGACTTTGACGTGGAAAATTTTATGGAGTAAAACCAATAATTTATATTTGCAGATATAGTAAAATACAGCTCAGTAACAAATATATACATATTTTGGATTAAAGTAATAAATAGTTTACATGTTGATGCATCATGCTTTATTCCAAATAGAAGAAGAATTTGTACTTTATTTGGTGATCACTATTTTCTGCTTGGAATTTGCTCCTGTCCCTGTTTAGTTACTAGATATTGTTAGTATAAATGTCAATTATAATAACCAGAAGAGTTCTGCTTCACTCTGTGTTCTACAAGTGATTTGCAGTATATGATAGAATGTGCTCCATACTAAGTGCTAAACATACTTAATCAATGCTACTCACTCTGAGATGAGAATTTCTTGTTTCATTTTTTATTAATTTGCAGGTAGTGCATTCTCACTCCAGTTTGTTTGATTTTCTGGAACTCTCATAGCTGAACCATGCCACCAGTCCAGCTTTTTGCTGGACTGATCCTATGTACCTCAGATTCCTGGGCAGCTAAGATAATAAGCTTGAGCTACTCAATACTCAGATCTTTTCTACTTCAAATTATGCCAACCAGAAAGAAAGGTTCTTTAGGCATGTCTCTGGCCTAGTCTTTGTAGTTTATTTTAGCAAAACTACTGAAAAAATTGTACCAAGATACATGGCATTATTATCTCCTGATCAAATTTGCTTCATTTGAGGAAGTTCTTGCCCATTTTTGATCTGACCATCTAAAATTCTGAAGATTGATTCCCCAAAATAGATTTTGTTTTCTGAATAATATGTACAAATATTTATCATATTAGGAATTAATTTTTATTTAACTTTCATTTATCCACTTTTATTTAACTTTCATTTATCCACTTTTATTTAACTTTCATTTATCCACTTAAATGACAATAATCCCTAATTTATTAATGATCTATTGTTAAATTTATGAAACTTAATTAACAATGATAGTAAAATTTAATATGAAATATGGAAAGAACTTATTTTACAAAATATAACCACATTTGTAAAGACAAAAACAAATAAATTAGAAGAGTGGTTTTGTTTCCCATCTTTGCAAATTTCTTACAAAAGACTTTTGCAAGATGCAGCTGGATTTTCCTGTTTCTGCATCTGCTTTCTGTAATGTCTTGTTTTGGTGAATAAGCAGTTGTGGTAAGTTTCTCTGTCTGATACAGAAATCAATAAAACATAAATATGGAAAAAAGAACTTTGCCTCTTAGTAGCCAACAGCCTAGATTAGGAATTACAGATATAAACCATCAAGTGAGTTACAAGGTAAGAGCATGTTGTTGACTCACAGGCTGAGCAGACAGTTCTCACTCATAAGGATCAATACTCAAGGATCTCTTCATCTTCCCCTTCATGATTTAGTCTCACAAAATATTATTCTTTCAGGCTTA
The DNA here is from genome assembly GCF_024711535.1 of Dipodomys merriami. NCBI lineage: Eukaryota > Metazoa > Chordata > Mammalia > Rodentia > Heteromyidae > Dipodomys > Dipodomys merriami. Next base: position 131,542 of record NW_027202857.1, read on the forward strand.
GTGCAATAGCTTTGAAGTTTCCTACAATTTTATTCCACATGAATTACTTTTCCTCAGAGTACTAATTCAGCTTGTACCTTGTTATGTCCTATCCAATGTTTATATTTGTTTTTCTGATCTTGCTGACTCAACCTGCTGAGTATAAAGCTATGGAGTCAGAAACATCTTGGACTTGTTCTGCTGCTATGCTTTGTTGTTAACTTTTAATTCTATTGCTATTTTTTGGTTAGGGAATTCTTCCAGTATGATATTGGGAATCACAATTCTTGAGTTGTAAGATACAGTAATCATATTCGATATGGACAACATCCACTGAAGTGGTGATCTTATGGCCCTACGAATTAATTCGTTGGAACTGGCTGAGAATTTTTATGTTCTCTGTGGACAGAGATTACATATGTATTATATAATAAATTTATGAATTATATATAACTTTTTATTTACGTTCTTATGACCTAAAAACTTGAACATAATGCTTCAGTTGCTCTGTTATTGATTGTTGCTTGTCCAATCTCTCAGTTTAATTTCTCAAACTCAGTTTTGGTTTGCTTTTTTTGGTCTCTAGTGTCTTGATTTCTTTCCATTATTATCTCTCTATCTACCTCTATTTATATAGAGATAGATAGCTTTCTCTAATACATAATTTATATATGTATATATACATAGAGATAGGAAGACAGAGTAAGATACAGAGAATGAGAGAAATAGATAAACACATCCTGGGCAAGCACATGGAGCAGGCCAAGGGGATGAGATCTTTCTTCATAGGATGATTTCATATAGAACTCTGTATCTATAAAATTAGGTGATTTCCCAGAAGTCCCAGAGCAAATGCCTCAAGGCTAGGCATGCATATTAAATGTTTACTTAAATAGTAAACAAGGGCTGGGAAGGTGGCTCAGTGGTAGAGCGCTTGCCTTGTATGCATGAGGCCCTGGGTTCGATTCCTCAGCACCACATAAGCAAAAAGAAAAAAAGCTGGAAGTGGCGCTGTGGCTCAAGTGGTAGAGTGCTAGCCTTGAGCTGAAGAGCTGAGGGACAGCTCCCAGGCCCAGAGTTCAGGCCCCACGACTGGACCCAAAAAGAAACAAAAACAAAAAACAGTGTGTATGCTTTTATCATTGGAAAACTATTCTAGATGTAGTAGACATACCTAGTAGACATGCATACCTAGTAGACATGTATGTCTATTACATCTAGACACACCACCTAGTTGACATGTATGTCTACTACGAGATGTAGTAGACATACATCTCGTAGTAGACATACATGTCAACTAGGTGGTGTGTCTAGACATTGTATGTGAATTGCCCTAAAGTTCCTCTGTAATTCCTACCTGTGCCTGAAGCCCTGCTTCTCTGACTGGATCTCTTGGTCTGTCTGAGGATTTCTGGAAGTTCAGGAAGTAACAACCCTCTGTTACCTTTTCCTTTTCATAAGAGTTCTGATGAATAAGCAAAATTAATTTCCCTGCGAGGGTCTGTTTGTTCCAGAAGATGGAATAATAGGATTCCCCATTCCCATACAAACAGTCTAGGGTCACAGCCTCCTTTTCCACCAGCAGAATTGAAGTTTGAGCTTCAGCTACCTTCTGGGCCATGCTGGCTCCTGAAATAAAGAGGACAGGGTCAGACTGACATTTTGTTTTATAACCAAGGAATGAAGGAATTTAAGGCTTGAAGCTGTGATTCCTTCCCTTCTGAGTTTCATTAGAAAACAAAGCTCCTCTCACTATCACATGCATGACTGAGAAGAACCTGAGCCCTGTGTTTTTGGACATCCTTACCAAGGCAGATAGAAGCAATGGCTGTCCCCAGCAGGCTAGTGATTCTTCCCCTGATTTAGACACTATAGGTATATAGGGACTTATTGTAAGACAGAGATGACTGTACAATGAGGTTGAAAGGGAATGGAAAAGATACACATTCAAAATCAAAAAAGAGCTGTATAATTTATTTTTAAAGGACAAAATACTTTTTCAGGAAAGAATTAATGAAACTGAAAAAGATGAGATTTTATGTGTCTACCTGGATATGCCACCATATGCAAGTATTTGTAACAGTACTGTATGTGAGTTTGAGGTTTCTTTTTAGAAGATCAGTACTTTAACCAGTACGCTTTGGGTGAAATAAATCATTCCATGCCTCCATGTTGAGGCAGACTTCAATGTGTGTGGAGTCTAGCAGCCTCCTGAAAAGTTGGACTTAGGAACAAGTCACACAACTCCATGAACTAATTCTTCAAAATAAATGTGTATATAGATAGATGAAGTGATGAATAGGTTCATAGCAATATGAATGCACATGTCTAGTTCCATAGCTGCAGATACAGAGAATTCTGCAATCATCACCTTTCATAGGCACATGCCCTTTCCAGTTCTTTACCATCTTTTTTATTACTTTCTAATGCTGAGGTTTAAATTTTGGGACTGGTGCTTGCTAGGAAGGTGCTCAACCACTTGAGCAATGCCTCCATTTTTATGTTTGACTTATCTTTAGCTACCATTTTATCCTTTTATCCCCTGGAGCTAAGCTGAGACTACAATGTTCCTACTTACCCTTCAGGCATAGCTGAGGGATCACCTACATTATCTCATACTATCATTAAATCTTACTGTGGCTGATCTTGAAACTCATTTCATGCTGGGATTACAAATATTTATCACCAGTTCTGACCCCTTGCTATCTTTTAAAAATAGAGTTGATGGTAATTCAGGATGAATTACCTTCCACTGGCTAAGTTAACTACCTTGCCTACATTTTGTAAGAGGGCCAGCATGTATGGAACTGACTGGGGACATTTATCTCTTTGACTTTAATTGCTTTTGCAATTATATTTTTCCTTCCTCTCTTTCTTTTGATCATCAGGATGTGTCTTCCTGATTCAATAACCAGGCAACCTTTCCTCTACATGATGAAAGCTCTTTCCTCTCCATGCACTGTTAGTACATTTGAGGCTTTCTTCATTCCTTCTCATCTTCTTTATTCTTCATTCTTTCTCATTTTCACCCTTCTTTTGCTAAGAAGAATTCTGAGTAGAACTATGGGCTGTGGTCCTCCAATGACCTCTCCTGCTCTATACTTTTACTGGGCTACTGTGCAAATTCCACCTTCTCCATCACTTGTGAAATCCTGAAAATAAATAGGATGGAACAATGTGGACCATGGTGATCTGGAACAAGATTGGAGTTAGACTTTGCAAGAATGAGCACAGAACAGAAAAAAGCATTTGACATGATTAAAAACCCCTTTATGAGGGGCTGGGAAGGTGGCTCAGTGGTAGAGCACTTGCTTTGCACACATGAGGCCTTGAGTTCGATCCCTCAGCACCACATAAGGAGAAAAAAAAGCCGGAAGTGGTGCTGTGGCTCAAGTGGTAGAGCAATAGCCTTGAGCTGAAGAGCTTAGGGACAGCGCCCAGGCCCAGAGTTAAGGCCCACGACCAGACCCCCTCCCCCCAAAAAACCCTTTATGATAAAATATCTGGAGAAGCTAGGAATACATACAACATTCCTCAATATAGTAAATGTTTACATGACAAACTGAAACCAGCATTTTACTTAATGGTGAAAAGTTAAAACCATTTCCTCTAAAATCAGTAAGAAGGATGTCCACTCTTTCAGTATCTCTTTAATATAATACTGGAATTCCTATCAAGGACTATAAGGCAAGGGAAAATCATAAAGGTAATACAAATATGGAAAGAAGTTAAACTATCCCTCTTTGCAGATGACATGATCCTGTATTTAAGGAATGCTATAGATTTCTCCTCCAAGTTAAATGAGTTGACCTGAAACTTTGGCAAAGTAGCAGAATATAAAATGTGAAATGGATTATTATTTTTCATAGTTTTAAATTTTATTGTAAATATACTTTTTATACCTGTTTTATCCTAAATTTATTATTTAGTTTTATGTTTTAAATTTTTATCTTTGTAAATTTGTAGAGTTTTATTTTATTTAGTTTCATCCTATTCAGAGTTCCATTTTATGGATATGCCATAATCCATTTAGGTCTCATCTTCAAAGATACAATCATTTTCAATATCATATACTCATTCTTTTTGGAAACAGATGTGAATTTTTAGCACATATATTTAAAATAGAAATAATATAAAATATCAAGTGATTACAAATATTTTTGACAAGGCATACCTTTGAAAAAAGAGAGGAAATTGGGGCTGAGAAGGTGGCTCAGTGGCAGAGCGCTTGCCTTGCATGCATGAGGCCCTGGGTTTGATTCCTCAGCACCACATAAGCAAAAAGAAAAAAAGCCGGAAGTGGCGCTGTGGCTCAAGTGGTAGAGCGCTAGCCTTGAGCTAAAGAGCTGAGGGACAGGCCCCATGACCAGACGCCCCCTCCAAAAAAAGAGAGGAAATTATACAATGGACAAGACAATCTTTTCAAAAATTGGTGATGGAAAAACTAAACTGGTTTTCTATATGAAGAAGACAAAATAGGACATAATCTCCTAGGCGCTACAAAATTCAAGTCAATATCAAAAATTTTAAACTGCATAGCTTTAGAGGTAAAAAAAAACATAGGAAACTCGTTGAAAGTTATTGACATTTGTATCTACTTATTATATAAAAGTTTAACTGAGTAAAAATAAGAGCAAGAATTAAAAATAGGACTGCATCAAATTAGAACTATTGAGTAGAGAAAGAATTTTTATGTAAAACACACAAAGCTCAAAAATAGATCTCAAATTAAAAGCTATTGCAATTCATAAATGTGTAAATGAGTTGATAGGTTTCAGAAAATACAAATTGTGAACACGTGAAGAAATTGCCAACATATTACAGACATTAATGTAAATTAAATAAATATTAAAAGTAAGGTTCCATTAAATCCCAATCAAACTGGAAAGCATTAAGAAAATAAGTTATAACATGCTGGAAAGTATATAATAAAAGACATCATAACATAATAATAGTGGAAATGTAAGCTAGGGCAACCAGTAAAGATAAATTACCCAATTTGATATTTAGCACATATTGGTCAGTATCTCTTGCAGTTAGTATATAGTGGTATACTTAAGTTACTTCATCTAAACTGACTGGTTAGACAACCTTGACAAGAATTAATGAACTGTATTTATGTAATGTTAATATTTTTTGTGGTCTTATATCACACTGTTCAGAACATAATCACTCTTGAAAATAAAACTTGAATCTAATTATATAAAGCTATAGATCAAGATTCCAAATAAATATTACATTTCCTCTTATATGTGGAATCTAGAGAGATAAATATATGATACAAATATAAAAAGACTATTTGAGGGTGGTTAATAGGAGGAAAGAGGAAGGAGACAGTGTTGAGAACACATGATCAAAGTATACTATATCTATGTATACAAATGAAGCCAATTAAAATTGTAAACAGAAAGCTGAACATGACATAGGAAAGAGTAATAAAGTGGGTAAACAGCAATGGTATGTTCTATGTATGCATAGAGACAGCAAAACAAAAATATAGTGTACAACTAATACATACCAATTAAAGAAAACGATAAAAGATTATAGAAAATATGATCTTAGTAGTTATTGGTAGATAAATAATTTTTAAAACACTCATTTAATATTTTATGTATGTATATGAGGTTTTTCTTTTCTCCATGTTCTAATTTTGAAAATATAATTCTATAATTAGTATCATTCTAAAGAAGCACATTCTCAAGAGATACTCAATTTATTTACAAGATTTTTATTTTTTTCAGTCACAGAATTGGTAATTTTACCCAAGACACAGTTTCAGAAGGTGAATGTTTGTAAAGTCCAAAGACAGTGTCCCTACCCAACATGGATATCATCATGTGTACATATCAAAAGGCAAAACTGAAAGAAAATCTGGTCTAAGGAATTTTGCAGATAAGTCATCTTACCCTTTAGGAGGTAATTCTTGAATATTTTCATGTCTGTTTTAAGAATGTCCACTAGGTATGGAGTTGAGATATTTAGATATTTTCAAAAGAAACAATGGGTTTTTTTTTACAGATTTAATTTATTCCCTCTTTTTTAATTTTTTATTTTTTAATCATTTTTTCTGGATTGGTTCCATACCTTAGCTATGGTAAATAATGCTGCAATAAACATAGTTGTCCTGGTAGCTTTAGGATGGTCATGTTTGTGATCATTTGGATAAATGCCCAAAAGTGGGATTACTGGGTCATAGGGGAGCTCTATGTGGAGTCTTTGGAGGAACCTCCATACTGCTTACCAAAGTGGTTGAACAAGTTTACACTCCAATCAACAATGCAGTAAGGTTCCCTTCTGTCCACATCCCCTCCATCATCTGTTGTTATTAGAGTTCCTGATTATATCCATTCTAATTGGGTGAGGTGGTATCTCAATGTTGTTTACATTTCTTTTATGGTTGAACATTTCTTCATGTGTCTATTGGCCATCCTTCTTTTCTCTTCAGAGAAGTTTCTCTTTAAGACTTTAGCCCACTTATTTATTGGGCAGTTGTTTCTTTGAAGATTTGATGTTGGGGGATTTAATTTTTTGAGTTCCAGGTATATTTTAGATATGAGACCCTTGTCCATTGTATGACTAGTGAAGATCTTCTCCCAATCCGTGGGCTTTCTATTGATCTTGCTAGCTATGTCCTTTGCCATGCAGAAGCTCTGCAATCTCGTGCTATCCCATTTGTCCAAACTTTCTTTGATTTGCTCTGTTTCTGAGTCTCTTTAAGAAAATTTTGGCCTGTGCCAAGGAGACCTAGGGTTTCTCCTGTTCCATCCTGTAATGTTTTCAGGGTGTCTGCTTTGACTTGGAAGTCTTTGATCCATTTGGAGTTGATTCTGGTGCAGGGTGATATATAAGGATCTAGCTTTAGTTTTCTACAAGTGATTAACCAATTTTGCCAGCACAATTTACTGAAGAGGCTGTCTTTCTTCCATTCTATTTTTTTAGCTCCCTTATCAAAGATTAGATGGCTATAGCTCTGTGGTTTCATTTCTGGGTTTTCAATTCTATTCCATTGGTCCTGAGATCTGTACTTGTGCCAGTACAAAGCTGTTTTGATTACTATTTCTTTGTAGTAGAGTTTGAAATTTGGTATTGATATTCCTCCAGCACTGTTCTTTCTGTTAAGGATCGTTTTTGCTATTGGGGTCTTTTATTGTTCCATATGAATTTTTGGATTGCCTCTTCTATTTCCTTGAAGAATGAGGTTGGAATATTGCTAGGTATCGCATTGAATTTGTAGATAGCCTTGGGAAGTATTGCCATTTTCACAATGTTGATCCTTCCAATCCAGGAGCATGGGAGGTTTTTCCACTCTCTAAGTTCTGTTTTGATTTCCTTTTTCTTGCTGCTCTTTTTCAAGGAGGTTCAGATGTCTCATTAAATTGTTGGTTTCAGATTCTCCAATTTGTTGATGTAGGAACTCAGAGCTATAAACTTGCCTCTGAGTACTGCCTTTGCTGTGTCCCAGAGGAGTTGGTAAATTGTGTGTTCATTTTGATGAATATCATGATCATTTGAATTTCCTTTCTAATCTCTTCCGTGACCCACTGGTGATTCAACAGTGTGTTGTTTAGGCTCCATGTGTTACACGGCTTTCTTTGGTGGCTTTTGGTGTTGAGTTCTACTTTTATTCCATTGTGAGAATGCAGGGCATAACTTCAATGTTTCTAAATTTGGACAGGTTTGCTTTGTGGTCTATTTTGGAAAACGTTCCATGTGATGCTGAGAAAAACATGTATTCTGATGGGACTGGGAGAAATATTCGGTAGATGCCTGTTAAATCTAGTTGATCTGGGCAGTTGTTTAGATTTGCAGTTTCTCTGTTGAGTTTTATCCCCTAGTGGGGATAATGGTGTGTTAAAGTCCCCAACAATTAATGTCTTTGGATTTATGTGAGATTTGAGGGAAAGTAGGGTTTGTTTGGTGAATAGATATTTAGAATTGTAATATCTTTCTGAAGGAGAGATTCCTTAATTCGTATGTAGCAACCTTCTTTATCTCTTCTCAGTAATTTTAATTTGAAAGCTATTTTATCTTATATTAGAATTGCAAGTCCTGACTGTTTATGCTTGGTAGATTTTGTTCCAGCCTTTCACTTTCAGAATATGTTTGTTGGGGCTGGGAAGGTGGCTCAGTGGTAGAGTGCTTGCCTTGCATGCCTGAGGCCCTGGGTTCGATTCCTCAGCACCACATAAGCAAAAAAGAAAAAAAGAAAAAAGAAAAAAAAACAGAATATGTTTGTTTTTATGGGCAAGGTGTGATTCTTGAAGGTAGCAGATAGTAGGATCTTGCTTTTTAATCCAACTAGACAGTCTATGTAACTGAAATGCAGAGTTTAGTCCATTAATGTTGAGAGTTAGGACTGAGTGGTGTTTGGGAGTTCCTGACATGTTATTCACCTTCTTGGGGGATGCAAAAGTTGGGTTCTTCCTATACTTCTTGGATTCTCAGTTTGGGTGTGGTTTCTTGGTCTTTATTGTGGTCTTGTTGGTTTTCTATGTGTAGAACATTTTTAAGTAGCTTTTGTAGGGCTGGTTTGGTGGAGATATAGTTTCAGTTTTTCTTTGCTAAGGAAGATTTTCATCTGACCTCCTGTTATGAGGAGAGTTTAGCTGGGTACAGCATTCTTGGTTGATAGTTGTTTGTCTTTAAGGCATGACATACATTATTCCACTCTCTTCTTACTTTGTCTCTGCTGAGAAATCTGAGGTTATTCTAATTGGTTTCCCTTTATAGGTCATTAATGTTTTCTCCTTGACAGCTTTAAGAATCTTTTTTATCTGAATTGATCCTGTGTTGATTCTAATGTTATGGTAGGATGTCCTTTTCTGGTCTATTTGGTGTTCTAAAAGCTTCTTGTATCTGCATTGGCTTATCTTTTTGCATGTTTGGGAAGTTCTCTGCTAGGATCCTGTTAAATAAATTTCCTAGACTATTAACTTCTGTCTCTAGATGCTCACCTACACCAATTATCCTCAGATTAGGCCTTCTGATGATGTCTTCCAAATGTTGAATAGATCTATCATATCTTGGATAGTTGTATGTTCTTTCTCTATAATATCTAGGCTATCTTCAATCCCTGAAATTCGATCTTCTGCATGGTCTAACCTACTGTCAAGAATTTATAATTTGTTTTTATTTCCTTTTCCCCAACTGATTTGTTTAGTAAGGCATCAAAAATACATTCTTGAAAAGGTCAAAAGCTATGTACATATGACCATATAAGATGATACTAAGTGAAATGAACCCCAAGACAGGGACACAAGTGGTTTTTTCTTTCTTGCTATTGTTTCTAACATATTTATAAGGTACCATGTGATTTTTTTTGTTTCTTTGTATGTTCCTCCCCCATGGTATAACCTCTGTTTTCACTGTATTTATATTTGCACTGTATTTGCATCTTGTATATACACTTCTCTAATTTGGGGAGGGGAAGGGAAAAAACAAAATGCTTAAATAGGGATACAGGTTGACCCATTGTAACAATGAGATGTACAAGACACTATGTTGAAAATGAACTTTACAATTTTAGCAGGGAAGGGGGTCGGGGGTTGGGGGTGGAGGTAGTTGTGGAGGTGGGAGGGAAGGGATGGTAGGAGAAAAACAAAGGAGGAGGTAACAATGCTTGATAGGAAATGTACTCATTACCTTGCTCATGTAACTATAACACCTCTGTACAGTATTTTTACAATAAAAATACATTCTTGAATTTTCTGAGTTCTGGTCACATGCATATAAGTATGTACTTTGTTAAGTGTGTTAGCTTTATGGTGGTAACCATTTCAAAATGTTTATTTAATATGAAAATATTGTCTAATATTCCTTCAAAATATATAATTTTCTGTGTAAAGTTGACCTAGCTAAGGATTAAATATTTTGAAAATTATATCCATGCTTCCATAAACTTATTTTTGGAGAGTTATGTGTTTTAGAAATGTGTTCAACAGATTCTTAGTCGAAAGTATAATAAAATGCACATTTTAAAAATAGGAAATTCACTAATTGTTGTCACAGTCATGAAATACCACTAAAAATTCTCAATGTTTAGAGAAGCCAAATTTCCTGGTACAAGTCATACATTAGTAAGATTATTTGTGATCTTTCATTTCATGAAAGTGACTGTAGTTTTCAATTATATCAAATCAATATTAAGTTACTGACTTTTTACATTCTCATGAGAAATAGAAAATTTACATAAGTGCTAGTCAAAAAGAGTTCAGCATAAGAAACTGTAAATTCACTATGAGTAAATAAGGATGGCATAAAATTTTATTTGTAATGTTTAAGTTTACATTCCTTATATATTTATGTTGAATAATAAAATGTTAGAAAGGAAAACATTGTTTCTTTTCTTCATGATATTTATCAAAGGGCTTTTCATCTGAGCAGCTTTTCATCTGAACAGCACAAATTGGTCTCTGTAGGAAACTTAGTCATAGGGTTTGGCTTTGAACCTCAACACAGATTCAATCCTCCTTAGTAGGGGACATGATTTGTCCTGTTGTTGCTATGTTTTATTAATTGACTTTGTCTCCATTCAAATGGAAGTTGTCCTGGATCCTATTTGCATTTATCATTCACATAGTTTCTGTATTATACCACACCAGTGTACTATACCATGTCATAGTCCTTTCATCCCTGACTCTATCAAACATATTTACCTGCACCTTCACCTGGTCATGACCTACAGGACTAGCTGTTGGTGGCCATCACACTTGTATTGCTCAATTGAACACATAGTGCACAAGGCTGTCTTCAGAATCACCTCTCTTATGCAGGAGTCCAACATTACCTGTCAGAAGTATTTCTACTCAGCACTGTAAGGGACTCCACATCTCTCACACTGTCCACTATCACAACTCAGGCATTCTACCTCACTAGGTGTAGAACCTCTTTTCCAGTGATTGAACAAACAGGCTTGCATAGCTCCTTCATGTCTTTGCCAAGAGGCTAAATCCAGTGCCTCAGGAGGGGCCTCTAGTACATAAACTTCCTGTCCCTTCTTTATTTCTGCCCTTAGTTGTGTACTTTCTGCACATAATCCCAAGCAAACCCTCTGGCTCCACCTCATGTCTTAGCTGAATTTGTACCTTCTGCTCACACAGCAGGCATAGAACTTGCCTGACTCAAGTATCTTGCAAATCAGTCCTTGTCCAGCAGCCTCCAAATGATGAGAGGGCAAGTCTCTGGGAGTGAAGGAAATGTAGGAATTGCTCCCAATCAATAAGAGCCACTTCTGCAGTCTCAGACTCAACAGGAGAATTACTGAATCAAGATTCTCAGGTACTTGTATTCAGGTGTCCTCATTTTGTAACTCAGAATTTTGTTAGTACTGAATCAGGGCCCTGACACTAGCAATAAAATATGCTCATGGGTGCTAGCCTTGGACAAATAGGCTCAGGGACAGTGCCTAGGCCCTGAGTTTAAGACCCAAAACTAAACAACAACAACAAACTTTTCATGGACAATTACTCTTCTAATCTCTGTTACTCCCAAGATGAAGTTGTGGGTTGCAGTCCTCCTCATCCTCTGTCTGAAAAGATGTAAGGTTTCTTATTTTACTGTAAAGAAGTTGAAAGTATACCAGTCTGATATATTTACTATGCAAGAAAATTGTGCCTGAAGAAAACAAGTGGAAAATGTTCTTTATGGCTTCTTTTCCATTTTTCAAAATCAAAGCCTTCTCATGGAAATACTTCCTAATTCTAGAACGTAAAACTTGCCTTCAAATTGCCTGAAGTGACAGGATTTTATAAATCAAATGGGAAAATTTGTATTTTCCATTTCTGTCCTTATGCCTTATGCAATCTTTAGGCATATTAACAGAGGTAGGACCACCATCCTGTCCGTAAGAAGCTGAGTGTATCCATACCT